>NW_017534630.1:2762318-3005047 GCF_001853355.1 Bactrocera latifrons
TACTTTTTTTCGAATTTTCGCATTTTTTTTTTTTTTGTTTTTTTTTTTTTTTTTTTGTTTTTTGTTTTTGCCTCACTCGTTTCCACCTGGAATAATCGCATTAAGTCAAATTAAAATCGCCGTTTGGCAGTTGGCGTGAAAACAACACTTTTTGGGTTGGCCACTGTATTTACACACTATACATTAATTTCTAAATGCTAACACACGCATATAACTATATACAAGCATGTGAGCTTGCAACTATACTTAAGCTTTTTAACACTTTTCATTTAAGCGACGCTGACAGCCAACTGATTTGTGCAATCTTGTTTGCCGACAGCTAGTTAAGTTGCAGATATGTATCTCTTTATGAGTCAATGTGTGTGTGTTAGTGTCGCTGCATGTAGTGGCTCTAACTGCTTTTCAGCATTTTTAATAGTTTTAGTATTCAATTAAATGTAAATAATGTAAATAAAAAGGAAAGAGCGCTTGCGTTGATGACAGTTGCTTTCAAAACTTTATGTTTTTGTCAAATTAAAAATTATGCCTATGGTGTGGACTTTGCATAATTAATTTTTGTGAGTGAAAAAAGCATAAGCATGCATATGTCATGTGTTTAATTTAATTTAGAGATGTTATAATTGTTTTTAGTACTTATCATAACTAAGTATAGTTATGTTATTAATTATAAATGCCTTTTGATTTAGACCGAGAAATTGTGAATACAATTTTGTATACGACCGATGGACTCAACGTACACAAATTAAAAAAAAACATACTTTTTATAAAAGTTGGATTTTAATATTCGTAAAAGTTATTGATCAGGACGATACTCTGATCATAGCACAGTTCCAACTTTCTGATAGCATTTTTGTTTCAAAAAATGACTCTTTCTCGATAATTAGGTGTTTCTTCATCATTGTTTTCCAGCAACAGTTCCTTGGAGTAAGATCCGTAGAATCACTATTTTGATCCAATACCTTTTGTCGACTCTCGGCCAAGAGATTGATTCCACTTGTCCAAGTTGGCTTTGACGTTCTGATTTTAGTTGAAGGTTTTCCATTACAAAAAATTTCCAAGGATTGGAGAATATGGTGAGTGTGGTAGCATACCCAAATTAAGCTGCAAAAGCTTTAAGGCTCGCATTAACCTGGTGGAACACTATACTTTTCCTATTGATAATTTCTTCTGATAAACTCTTGTGTAGATAGAAGGATTTGAACGGGCTTATCATTTTTAGGCCATGCTTTCCAGCGGTTTATATTCTAGTAAATAACCAACTTATCATCGCCAGAATCAATGCGCTTCAAAAATGGATCACATCGTTGACGTTTGCTGAGAACATCAGAGTCCTTAATGCGACGAACCAAATTTTATTCTGTAAGAACATGAGAAACCCATATGTCATGCTTCAAAGTTAACTCGAGAGGATTTATATACTTGGAAATGGTCTATTTAGACAAATTTAATCCTTAAGCAATGATGGCTGTCTTCGATTCGATATACTCGCTTTCTTTGCACACGGCTCTCTTGTCACAAAAATGCAAAATATTGATACGTTATTTTTAGTATCTTATTGATTACGATTGACTACTTAAAATTACATATATAATATTACATAAGTCCAACGCTCAGATATAAACCAGTTTTAACCAATATTAAACATAATGTTCACTCTTGTTCCCCAATGACCACATCTTGTGCTACTGTGCGTACTTTCAGTGATAGCGGAAATACAGCCAAACTGATTTTAGCAGTCTAAACAATGATCAAAGTATAGGAGTTTTAAATACCCCAATACCCCAGAAATCACACAACAACTATTTGCTTGTCTTGAAATTCTAACCAAGACTAAAAGACTATAAAAATTCGTTTGCTCATGGTTACGTTTAGTACTTTGACAACAACTACCAAAGTGGTGTGGTAGCCAAGTAAATATAGTGGTTGTCTGACGGCGCTCCTAAGGCTTTGGAAGGTTCTTTGTGAAACCAGATTGACTAAAATAACTTCGCTCTATTCTCTCCTATCAGAACCACCCCGTGCTTCTGAAGAAAATACTGCGCAACCTGCGAAACACAGCTTTCGACGGCTGATGGGTTTTTTTTTTTTTTCTAGTCAAAATTTTACATTCGCATATAAATTGTTTTTTTATGGTCTCTTTCCTGGTTTTTTTCTACCACCTTTCCAATATAACATATGTACATATGTATAATATTGACGGCGCTGATGTCGATTACTGAGCTTTCAATAATTCAATACTTAAATCACAAAGCCCAAAGAAATAATGAATAGGCAATCAAAAATATCCTGTTAGACACACAAACGCAATGCCAACACTTCTCTAGTGAGTATATAAAAACAGTTATTAACCAAATTAGCAATAAATAACGTACAACTAGCAGACAACTGGAACGAAATTCGACTTCAAGTTGCCAAAAAAACAAAACAACAAAAAAAAAAAAAAAAAAAAAAAAAAAAAAAAAAAAAAAAAAAAAAAAAAAAAAAAAAAAAAAAAAAAAAACAACCAAGGAAAATAAAATCAAAGCTATTGATAGCCAAAAAATCAAGGACAACAAATCAAAAGACAACAACTAAAACTGGGGCGCGACACGGTCATTAAGGCGAAATTATGTGACAAGGCGTTTATAGGCCGCATAAGCAGGACAAGAAGAGAGCACACATGGGCATATATGAACTTATATATGTATATAAATAAACATACATATGTACATATGTGTGTATCGGATAACGGTTGAAAAATCCAAGACACAATATTCCAGCAACAAAAACAACAACACTTTAGCTAAACTGAATCGGATGCGCGCACACACCCAACAATAAAAAAATTCAATTGTTTTTTCCTCCATGTTTTGTTTTGTTTTGTTTTTATTTTTATTTTTATTTTTATTATTTTTTTTGGCAGAAAACTAAATGAAATGAAGATAAGTAGGAAAGCGGAGAATAAATGTGTGTGAAGCAAGGCCAACAACAAAGTTTCATATTGCCTGCGAGGCAAGCAACACAACGGCACAGCGGTGCATGAAAGCGGCAACACAGCGATTCGCTACGCGCAACCAACACACATTGTTGCAACGGCCGCACAAAAGCCGACAACTATAAGCTTGCACACAAACGTGTACATATGTATGTATATAGTAACAATTGTTTTTGTATGCTCACCACTATTTTGTAGCACAAGTTGGCGCGTTGTTGCCGCCTTTTAAATAGTTGATTATGAGCTTTTTGCATGCCACAACGCTATTAAATAAGTTGTTCATACCTCGACATACAAGCATATTAATACATCCGCCAACCATATGCATGTCTTGCAACAACACTGTTACGCTGTTATACGCAATGTTGCAAGTTCGTATTTGCCTCGCTATTGACAATAAGCGTCACGTTGCTGCCTTTGCGGGCCACCGCCGCCGCCTTTGAGCGCTGTCAATAGTAATAGCAACAATATTAACAACAATATATTGTGGCATTGTTGCTGCATTAATGCGCCATCAACACATTTTCTCATTCACATGTTGCACGCCAACTGCTTGGCTGTGACGTGGCGTGTCTTCGGCTGCAACTTACTTTCGTTGTGGTTGTTGCTGTTATATTTGCTGGGAATCGGCAACAGCTGGCACAGCTATTCCTCCGTGTTGTCAATCGGCAGATATTTATTTGTATTTATCTTCCCATTTGTCCGCTTTCTTACGATCATCTTCTATGCTTTCTATTGTCCGCCCCACTGCGCTCGCCTCGTGTCATTCTCAGCTGTTTGCATGTTAGTTGGCGGTCAATTTTTGACAGCTGACAGCTGTCAGACACAGAAGATGCTGGCAGATTTTCTCATCGCTGTCATTTAATTTTTCAATTCGCACGAAGCTATTCTGTGGCTTTTTTTCAGAGAAAAGAATATCATCAATTTCTATTACCTTCTTGAAATTGTTATTGTTTGTGATATTTTGAGTATTTTATATGGAATATAGATTTCGGAACTGATTTGGAAAAAAAAAAAAATATTTCAAAACTTGGTGATGCCAAATGATTTTTATTAGACATCAAATTACTTTATTTTGTGAGTTCACTGACAAATTTTATGATTTATAGCAGGAGCAGTGGAGAACGCTACTGCCTTGCATCCTTTTCCTTCCTCATCGAGCAAACTGTGTGAACACTTGAGAACGTGGCAAAAGTCAGAAAACTGTGTTTGTTTTCATTTGAACAATGTTGCCATTGCTCAATACGCAGATATAGTTTTGTACACATTTATGTTTTCAATTACAATTTTTTATAATATAAAATATGAAAACTGAAAATAAACTATATGAGAGAGCAATCAACTGACACGTTTCTACAGCAAAAATCCAAATGCCACGAATTCTCACGTCAACCTACGTCAAATAGAGAAGGGAGTAGCGTTTCTCACTGTCTCCTTACATTGCGCGCCCATAAGATGGGTCGTACCAGCTGACACGGGCCTGATTCTACGTTCTCCACTGTTCCTGCTCTTATGGTTTTGGATTCATATGATCAAATTTGACACGAACTAGCGAAATTTTTTTCATCAAGTCTTTATTATCGCTCTCAAAATAGGCTCTGAAACAGTACAAGCATGCATCACTTAATCCAATTATCCATACTCTTGTTTTAAACCTCGTTAGACCTGTAGGCTACATCTCAACTTCGCTAGACTGTTGGATAATTTCAGCACCATATTCATAAATTCACGTTTTGTTGGAATAATATTTCCTGCAGAACAAATAGTGTGGAATGACTGAGGAAAACATCGGTTGCCTTATATTGCTGTAGAAGAGATATAAGGAAAAGGTGAAACTCTCTGTGGTTTATTCGCCTTGTCGAGGGCGTTCGAAAAGTTACACTCGCTAAGAAACTTGAACGTGTTCGAAGATTGGCTTTCATCGGCTTCTTCTGTACACTGCTACACGACACCAACAAAGCCTCTTTACTCAAAACAACCCTGGACTCCCTGAAAACTTAGATCATTGTGGCACAGAGACTACCCGTGGTGACTTTTCCTTTGCTCAGAAACCGACGAAGGATATATAGAAGACGGATTGATCAAAGCTAGGAGGGGAATTTTGAGGGGTTGCTTTCTGTAAGGATATCTCCATCAATCATAACTTTCGGCTCGTGGACGACTTAAGTATTCTTTCACGCTACAAAGTGCAACCTCATTCAAGGAGTTGGGAATTCACACCGACAGCAGGGTGACAATATCAGCCCTGAAGTCGTTAGATGTGAGCCTAAAGCATCCTTTGTTCCAACACTATGCCAATAGATTTCACGTGCGCTAAGAAGACTTTAGTCGACAACCCGTTTGGAGCCTAAATTAAAACAGGATATCTACTGAACTACTTACTCCTAACCTATGGGGATCACGCTCACACGAACAGAAATAAACCTCAGATCAAATTTTATGGATTCGTTCGACAAGCAGTTTCAATATACCAGTATGGGTCTTTGATCATATGGTCTTCCTATAACCTATAACATAAGATCAAGCTGCTGGAAACTTAGCTGGAAGATCAAAGTGTGGTAGAAGAAGTAATACAGTCTAGTGAGTTTGACATTTCATACTCTATGCATATATCAAATTAGCCCGCTTGGGTCTACAATGATCATTGAGAATACTCAACTTGACTACCTTTAGTTACGTGATGAAATTTATTCGCCCCGTTCAACTAAATATTAGCTTTAAAAAAATTATACACTTAACCTTTCAATAAAAGTAGTACTTAACGAAGAACCGAAGCAAATGATCAAAACAAAATGTGTAAGAAAAAAATATTCGGAATTCTTCGTAAATTGAAATTCAATGTTTCTTGTGTGACTTCGAAATTTGTTGCCGCTTGTCAAAAGTGTTTATATTTTATTTCGTTTTGCACGCTTTTATAATTTCAACACAACTACTACGCAGCAAATAATCATCGAAGACGCTACACCAAAAAAATCAAGCTCAACTCGGACCTTCGCGATACAGAAATCAGCAATCAAATCTGAGAAGTGAAGAAGTGGAGACGAACGGAAAAATTGGCTATCAGCAGCAATAGCAGTACAGCGGACGGCAGACAATATGTCAAAGAATTATATTTCAAAGGAAGAGGCTATCAATCAGTTGTATGCCACAATCAAGACGAAATTCGAACAAGACGGTGTGTTACAGGAAGTGCGTTGCATGTTGCAAACCAAAATGGTAGCCATGATGAAAGGTAAGAATGATGGTCAAACGACATTACTGGGGCGTAAACTACCCGACTTAAGTAAGCTGAGCGCCAGCAGTAGTTTACCAACGTCTAGCGAGATAGATGATACGGAACAACGACAAGATCCACGTTTAAAGATGATGCAACAGCTGATCATGGAGTACTTTCATTGGCATGGCTTTCACTACACAGCCGAAATGTTCGCACAGGAAAGTGGCACGGAGAATGTGCGACCGTCGCGTCAGCAACTTGAACGTGCGGTCGGGCCGTTTGAGCATAAAAGTCTTCCCATACTACTGGAGTTGGTGGCCGAACTTATGGAGAAAAATCAGCCTTAGAGACAGCGAGAGAGAGAGAGACAGTTGTGGTATAGCGAAAGAGTTTGTATGGAAAGTTGGAAACAGGAAGGAGATTTTTGCATTAAGAGACCATTTCTTAGCTTCAGTGCAGCTTAATAGCTTCACACGTATACATATGTAAATCTACATAATTACTAAATAAAGCGATAGATATACGCTAACCTTAGGCACTGCGCTCATGGTATAATTATTCGTTCTTCAAGTGCAAGTGATATCAAGTCCACATAGATTTAATCATAGTGTCTTTCCACTAGTAAAGTATGTATATGTTTAAAGTTTAAGAGAAAGTTTTTACTATGTAGTAAGTGTAAGAGCAGGAAAATTCTAAACCTCAAGAAGATTATTGTCGAGCTTACAATTTATTGGAGCCATTATCTTTTCTTTTACTATGACATGGTAGTATTCATCTCATTCTTAGAAATTATTAATGGTAATCTTATTTGAGATCTCATGTGGGTCTGCCGTTCTACAAGAGACTAACCATATGGAGAGAAGCGAATATAAATTTTGTTACCGTAAAATTAATTTTAAACCAGATTTGGTACGAGGGATTATAGTATCGAGGAAGACATGTGGGCAATAAATTTGTTAAAAGTGGATGTGGCATATGTCTCGGATCTATCGCACGCTAATCGTACTGAGGAGCATATCGCTGGCGAAGTGAAATTCTTGAAACGTAATAACGACTCGACGCTAACATGAGTAAAGGAAGCGGCCAGAATGCTTTCATACCTGAGGAAAGAAGGAAACTGGAGGTAGTGGACCGCAGCAGTATTCCATCGGTGTCCAGAGCAAAAGTAAACATACCTCGCATGATCGACCCGGAACATGCTCTGTGACTGCTGCAATGACACTATTTGGACGTGCCGACTAGCGACTGGAGGGTGTTAAACGTGGCGAAACCAGTCAACGCATATGGAAGTCAAAGCTACATCCTCTAGAGCAATAAGACGGCAAAGGATATTATGTACGTGAAGTACAGAAGCGAGGTTAAGAAGCGCCACCCCGTGGAGGGCAACAAAAACACGTTGTAGATGGATGAAAGGGGAAATTATTTCGGCACTTAAGGATCACTTGGCCTATAAGAGGTAGAGGTGCAGAAAGAAGCCAGTCAGCAGTCTGATGCTACAAAACCAAGAGCTGAGGGTACTCCAAGTGAACCTCCACAAAAGTAAGTTCGCCTCTGCTGTGTGTCTTCTCAACTTAGAGAAGAGCGACTACGACGAGGCTTTATGTGAACCACTATTGTCATATGGCTGATTTTGTACCGAACAAATTGGCAAATCTGTGAGTTCCAGCATTGAAATACGGCGAGAATATTTTTTGATGACCAAATGTCATTGCGCCAAAAATGAGTGAAAACGTATCAATACTATGGTTTTTCAAAGGTAGATATTTTAATTGCCTATGCATTTTCCTTGTTTCCATAAGACATGAAGTTTTGCCGAATCGTTTATAACCTTTTAAAAACCCTTCCCTCCATCTTCCTGGCCTCAGATCGCTCGAAAATTATTTTTCCTTTCATTTTTATTATTTTATATCTTTTTCAATGCGTTTCTTCTTACTACGATTTCTTTACGTTCAAAAATTACCTACCCTGGCCTAAAAAAGTTCATTTGCGAACAAATATTCCAAACAGTCACTGCAATAAGTATTCATACATAGCTGTTTGGGATAACAACATATGTACAGCTCATAAGACTCATAAGCATATACCATACATACATATGTATGTCGGTCCACAAATACACGCTATGCCAGGTATAATTATCGAAATGCATTGCCTTGTACAATCTACAACACCCGGGGTTCTCAATTCGCAGAATAGCAACAACACGCCACTTAATTTAATTTCGCCAAATTTTTACCTTTCTCCAGTGAAAAATTTGTGGCGCAGAAAATGATAGTTGTAAACGAACTTAACAGCAATAAAATAACAAATTACAGTAGAAAAATATTTCCCCCTTCCCCCACCTTCACCTCCCTGGCCTACACGAATCGTCAAGGCGCAGAGATTTGCAACATGCAAATGCAATGCGGCAACAAGTTTGTTGATTTTACAAGCAAAAACAACAAAACTATCAGCTTGGATAATGAGACAGCGAGACGGTGGCATGCAACAATGGTCAAGTGGTTTACATAGATAAATAAATATGTGTGTTGTGCTGGCATGAAAACGCCAAAAAGAGCAACAAAGCCAGCATTTTCGGGTAAGGCGAGTGAAAAGTCACAACAACAACAACAACAACAACAACGAAGTGTGCACAAAAAGAGAAATGTGCGCTCGCGACATATCAGCTAACAACGATCGACAGGTAGCGCCTGTGGCATGAAAATGTTGCACATCACGGCAATTACATTTATCGCTGCCATTACTTTTCATACTCTTCCAACGTAGCAATTGTTGTTGCCGCATTTTTACCTGTACTACTAGCAGTTCGACGGCTAACGATGCCCGACGATGAAGGCGAATCGTGATTTCGGTATTAGCCGCAGAAAAAATGCGCCGAAAGAAGCGAGAATTTGCCAAAAAGTATTCGAAAATAAGGCGCGAGACAATGCAACGGCGGGCATGTTGCAACAACCGCCACAACACCACAAAAAGTGTCGCCGCCGGCCATTCGAAACTTAAAAAAGGCGTGTTCGTGGTGTTACAAATGTACTAGTGCAAATGCTGCCACTTATTTGTAACAAAAATTCGTTTTTTTATATTTTTTTAATTAAAAAAAAATCAGTGCCCTTTTATTTGTTGTCGGAGCCCACAGCGCCGCCGAAACAGTGTGTCCACTTCGCGCTTGTCAGTTGGCAGCTGTGGCGTTGTGGCATGTAACATGTCGTTGTACACACAAATAGCGCGCGGACCTTTACTGCTAAATGTGGCATGTTGCATGCCACCCAAAAACGCGCGCCGCCAACATACTGGCTGACAGCTGCGCAGGCGCTTTTTATGCCAACCACTGCGTCAACTAGAAGGGCACTGCCATGCGGCCAGCTGGTGATCAAAGCTCGTGTGGCACGCAAGCGTCCTCAACAAGCGCCCGCCCAGTGCGATTAGCTCTGATTGCGCGCGGGCGGACAGCCAGACAGCGTGTGCGCCAGCTGACGGCAATGATTTTCCAGCGTTTACTTAAATCTCCGCCGTCATAATTACCTGGTGTCCTCCACGGCTGCTGCCACGCCAATTGTCTGCGACAAAAGTCACTCGCAACATGCAAGAACGCCCGCAAATAATCAATCGCCTGATGTTGCAAGCGCATAGCAATAATTTGTTAACGCCGTACAACTGGCAAAACAAACAAAAACTTGCAACAACAACAACACAGCACATTGCTTGACACCCACAATGGTGCATTTAAAGTGGTGCAACATGAATCTCTGTGTGCGCATATTTTTCCACTTTGATTTATTGCTGTGAAAACTGTCTCGCGCTTAAACGCTTCTCGAAATGCCGCTAAGCTGACGCGGATTGACAATATGGCAGGCGGTCGAGTGAGCGCGCCCAAAGTGGAGATGAAACCATTCACCGTCCCTGCCGTTGCTATTGTGGGGCTACACCAGCTGCCTAAGCATAAGCATACAGCATTTCCTTGCTTCCTTGCTGCGCCAAGATGTTGCACGTAGTATTTACAAGACTGCGCCACGCCGTACGGACCGTTTAACCCACGCAGCGTTTGGCGCGCAGATGTGGGTGTGCCCATTTGTTGTAAATGTTGCAGCAAATGTTTCCAGCCATTCTTCTACTTCTGCTCCTGCCGGTCACTCGTTTTGGCAATTTTACATGTCGAAATTTGCACTCATTGTCATTCAGTGTTGCAAGTTATTGCCGACGCATTGTGTCTGTATGTGCGTAGACAAGCGTGCGTCACTMACGTGCAACAGACCGTTGTTCCAGCCTTGCAATACGATTTACTTAACGCCTTCACGCAACTGATCTGGACATGCTTTTGTAGGCAACACGTGCGTTTGAAAGGAGAAAACTGTGCAATAAATCCAAGGGCTTAAGCTCCTACAAAGCGCATGCTGGGTCGAATCCATCAGCTGCGGCGTAATTTTTAGAAAATTATGTTATCGCACAATTACCAATCAGCCTGCGATTCACTGCAACCCATAAAGTCATAGTATTCATGCCACAGACAGATGCTTCAAATCTCGAGACGAGAAAGTAATACTGCAAGATATTTCTTAGAGGCATCAGTTCTTATAACCCCAGTTTCATTATGTGCTTTAACTAAAATCGTTTTTAAGCACCCTTTGTCAAGCTTATTACGTTCTGGTATTGACCCCATTCATGCTGAAAGCAACTAAAACCTGTATTCAAAGTATAGATCGTACGCAATAAGCTTAGCGAGAAATGTACTTACGAAAAAATTAGAAAAACTGCTAGAGTCACTGAAAGTTATAGCTTAAGTTAGGGCGATTGGAACCTTAGAGTGCTCTGCTCAATCTACAGAAAGTGGGACGCTACAATCTGCGCCAACTACCGTGTGATAAGAATTCTTAATATCGCTTATAAGGTTCTATCGAGCGCACTGTGTGAAAGACTAGTGTGGCCTTAGGACTGGAAAATCAACAACTGACCCGATACCACCTTTTCGATGATTTCAAAGTTCCCGACCTAAAACCTCTGCACTGCTGTGGGTGCGGCACCCGACCGCAGTGCGACTCCATACTGAACCGAATTTTCAAAGCTACCTGCTTTAGGTTTAAATCGCAGCCACCACAAATATCCTCAAAGGACCAAACTCAATGAACAGAGCGAATTAAAAGACAGCGGCAGCTAGGTCATGTTGTCCGTATGGAAAGAACGCTCCACCTTTGAAGGTTTTCGCTTCGGTAGGGAAAAACTCCGTTGAAAAGGACAGGTAGAGAAGGACCTGGCTGCACTTGGTGTCCCAAATTGGCGCCAAATAGCAAAAAGAAGAAACGACTTGCGCCCAGATATTATTTCGGCTAAAACCGCGTCAGCCGGTGTCAACGCAAATAAAGAAAAAGAAGAATAAAGTTGATAATCCGCCTGGTTAATAGAAGGTACCGAGTTGCTACACTTTTACTCTAGCTAAACATGGATAGTGGAAGAGAAACTGTATAGCTGTTTCCATCTCACCTCCATTTTCCTAGACTCACGGCATGAGCATCAATACTACAAATCCAGCTAGAACTCTTATCTTTTCAACGTGATGAGCCTTGCTACGTTCAAATAATTTAATGAACGTGTTACGTTCCGCTCTTGGTTAGATGGATTTCCCAACCACATTTTGAACTGGTAGCTGACCAACCTTTGTTGAGCTTGGACGAGGAGCATTAATTCAATGCAAGAACGTAAGAGGACACGATAATACCGCCTCATTCACAAACTGATATAATTTGCGCCCCGCTTGTTCAGCCACCCTTACTCTTGCAAGCTGATCAGCTTTGCACTACCTAGAGACTCCGTGACCAGGCACGTAAATAGGCCTATTGCCAATCAATGAGTTGAAATACTCTATCACCAACTTTGGGCGACTGTCAGCTAGCCCAAGGCCAGTAAAGCGTCCGGGTTTACAGAGGGTTTCGAAATAGATTTTGCTGAGACCCTTAATATACCCGAGATTCTGGAGTAAGAATCAAAGTTAAGATCTATAGCCATCTTCTTATAGGCTTTTCGGTAAACTGTTGTGAAAGAGTTTTAGATCTCCTCTTCGCATATTTTCCCCTAAATGACACCTGCCTTTCTTTTATAATCCATATTCTACCTTGAGAATGAATCTAAATCTTAGTTTTGCAGCTTCCGATACAAAAATTCTTGGATTTATTTTATTGAATCACTTAGAAAAATTCAGTAACTAAAGTAATAAAAAGCAGATATGTATGTTTGCAATGTTTGCGATTTCAGTTGCTACAACTGGCTTGTCATGTACTTAGTATAAAGTGACGAAATAATTGCTTTTCATTATCAGCAGACCCACTCAGCCGCATATCCATTGGAATATAAAGTCTATTTAGCTAATGATTAACGCTTCTAAATAATTTACAGGGTGGAGCAGTGTTCAAAAAAACAACCGCAGAAATTAAATGGAAAGCCAGACACGCCTACAGGCCATGAATTGTTTGCACACTTGCCACATTTATCAGTTTTTTTTTTTTTTCTACTTCTCCTCAGACAAAAAATCAAAAATACAAAGCGTACAGAAAGTTTTTTTCGGTCACTCGTTGGGCGCACTCGTCAAGTGTTAATCATCGCAGAACGGTATTACACGAGTATGTACGGTTTGCTGCGCAATACAAAGTGGCAACGTCATCATCAATGCGCTATACGCTCAGCCTGACTGTCGCAAGGAGCGTGGTGAGTGACCATATTGGCAGCGGACAAACCAAACCAAGCCAAGCCAAGCCTCGGTGACGTGTGTCATTTCAATTAGGCACATTTTTATTTTCGTTACGCTACTCCGCGTTGTCCACCACATTTTCTTCTGTTAACTAGACGTCAGTCTGCCTGTTTGCCTTTGCTTTGCTTACACACCTCATCCTTCACTGCTCTTATTTTGTCTCCAAGTGTCTTGTTCTGCTTTGTTTAGCTAAAATATCCGATTAGCGATGTCTCTTGTTCGTTCTTCAACGGCAACACACAGCAACGTCCGTCGCTCGGTGTTGGAGAATTATGTCGCTTTTGCGTGTCGCAGGTTTTTCTCCCCACACAGCTGCTCCGCCTTAGGCGATTAATTTGCGCTGTCCAGCTCACAACGCAACGCACTCCATGAGCTGTGGGCAAACTATAGCATAAGAGTAGGTATCCGCAACCATCCATCGGACCTTGTCTAAAGCTCATCGTCGGCCGTTTGTTGTCCATTGCCGCCTTGGCAGAACATTTAACGTGATTATTTCCGAAGATTAATTGGTCGCGGCCCGCAGTGACAGGTCGCGCGAATAGTTGCAGATTAACTGGTAAGAAGAGCATAAAAAACGCAAAGAGCCTAAAAAATCTCAACCTCAATTTTTGTAAGCATTTGGCTGTGATTTTTAAATTAAATATACATTATATATATTTTACAAAATATTTAGTTTCATATCGGGGTCGACGTTATTTGATTATCAAAGGCCATTGAGCAAATTGAGCTTATCTCTCTTTTTCTTGTTGATTTTCAGTACGGACAGAACCTAATAATCGGTGAGTATCGAATAAATAAAGTATAAAGAATGAGTCAAAACTTAGTTAATAGATAAACTTATTTTGGAAAAAATCATTTAACAATTCTGAAAATACTACTTAGCGCCATTAATGGATGTTGTGGTAAGAGTTGATCTAAAAAGACGATGCAGTGTATCAAATATATCAAGAGAAACCGGAATTTTAAATGTTTAGAGAACAAAATATCACCTGCAATCAACAAACAGGCAAAAGAGCCGACTCATCTTTGCAACCAAGTCACTACCACTTTACAAATTTATTCTACTGCAGACCATCTCTATATAATATTTTTCTTGCTAACAAGTACTCTTTTCGAGCCAGTAATTCTAAACTAATGTTTTATTTATATGAATTTACTAGCAGATCCGGCCACGCGTTGCTGTGATATACATTTCATACTATTATTCATATATCATATAATAAACTGTTCAAACTCGACACAGTGTGCTAAATTTTACTAAAATCGGTTCAATAGTTTAGAAGTCCGTCGCGGACAAGCAACGTGACACATACTTTTTATATATAAAGATATAACTCTTTATAAATCTCGCCCCATTCTATAGCTTTCTTACACAGAAGGAGATCCGCAAAAGACTTATGAGCCCTTGTGTCGTGTTAGATTGATACTACATTTTCTAAACCGAAGGAGTACGAAGCTTAAGACGATTGCAACAAAGTTCAATGAATTATAAATATGTAAATCAAGTACTATCAGGATCTGAATGTTTTAAATCGGCAACGTGAGAGTGAATATTTAAAAGACCAAACGACAGGGAATTGGTTTCATTTCATATTTAAATTATAGTCAACTTCTGGAACGAAGGCGGCTTAATACTGGACTTCAAATTTGGTTGGTTGCTTTGCCTCAAATGCACACATGAGATCGATTAAGGATTTTAGTTACTTTATTCATATGCTTCATGCTACCTCACAAATAATGGATTTATCGGTATTCTAAGCATTTTTGGATTTCGAAATGTCACTTTAATTGAGAACCGTCAATCCGTTTGGAAGGGATGAAAATTTTCTTTGATCTCAAAATATTGTATTCCAGAGATTAGTTTTTCTAAAGTAAACAACCCTCCGAGTTTACGGCCGTGGCATTACCTATTTCGATTTATCATTAAACTAACACCATCAAGGTTTTATCTAACTTATACATAAAGGCTAACTGAATTTATAAATGGCATTTTCTGCACTTGATACCATATAATACTACGTATACAGGACCGGTGATCGTCTTTATGTTTATCGACATCATATGATATATATTTCATGGGATATAACTTCCAAGAGGTGACCATACGGCTTGGTGTTAAATAAGGTTAAAATATCGTCCTTCTATGTGTTGCCAATAAATTCTCAAATTTTGCAAAGTTATTGTGACGCTTAATATTACTTTTGGTTATCGCTCCTTGTTTGCGGAAAGTTTGACTGGCGAGATGTATTAACCTCAGTCCTGCAAAAGCTGAACATAGGATGTTTCTACCTTATCTTCCTCCACACAACTTTACAATTCACGTCGGCCAAGATTTTCGGCATTACCGCATGCATGTCTATTGGACAGTAGATACTAATATGGTTGCGGCAAGTTGAATATTTCAAGTACTTCAGAAGATCTCCAGTGATCTATGCTAGGCTAGAATGACTTTGGAGGCACACAAAAGCTAGAAAAAGACATAGCATGCATGAGGAGTGCGAAGATCCAACCAATTCTCACTCTGTTGTATATGGAGAGGTCCTTTCAGAAATCTTGTCTCCAATTAAGGTTCTTATTCCGAGCTTCGACCTGCCCGTGAAAAAGCTCAATTCGTTTCTTATCCAGCGAATTCGCTAGATTATATTGTCCGTTTGCGAGCAGAGAAAAAGTTACCAAGGCAATATTCTTCGACGCTGTGGTCCAAGCTTTCAGGATGCAGTTGAAGATTGAGAGAAATTCAGAATATCTCAGCATTGACTCTTTCCTACACCCAGCTTCCCTAACTTGTAAGCTAACCTAAGTTAGGCTTAGTACAACCATGGATTAGCAAACCCTCTGGCGGCTATATAATACTATTAAAAGAACGCCTTAAAATTTATAAGTCAAAATTATAAAGTTCCTTGCTTCCTCCATATTCCCTAACCCACATGTGTCTAAACAAATCCACAACAACCCAATAGACTGTACTATACGGCGCATATTGCTGACGGCTGCGAAGGCCGAACGGATAATTGGCGTAACGGTTAATTTCACAAATGTAAAGCGAATTGCCAACTTTTAAATGCCTGCAGCGGTAATCTGGTTTTAAAAATCAGTTGCAAATTACTTTGGAGCAGGCAAATGCAAATACATGTGAGTGTGTGTATGCAAAATTATTCGGCCAAACATTACATGCTACATACATAAGTGTATATGCTTTACGTAGAAATTTAACCGCGACTTTCATTAAAGTCATCACACAACGCCGCATGCCATACTAGACTTTGGCGGCAAGTGCCAGGCCAATGCGAGTGCGTGTGTGAGAGTGTGGCAGATTGGTCATGCCGGTAAACGCCCCATTTGCTGCGCCGATAGGCTAATCCACATTGTTGGCTGCGCAAATAAACAAACGCAAAGCAAACAAATAAACTTGCCGCAATTGCATGCAATTTACCGCTATAATTGCCACAAAATACACAAATCGCCCGATGCGGCTCGTCGCGGTCTGGAGCGGTGTGGCACGGCGCAAGCACACAAATCTCAAGTTTCAATTTGCTGTCGATAATGAAGCAACTTGCAACAATCGTTGCCGCTGCTAAATTATTGTGCACCATGCCAATAATTGCCACGCAAACAACAACAGCAGCAGTGTGAATAAAGCCAGCCATGGTAGTGGAGGCCCGCAGCAGCTTAGCGCATTGATTGTGGCAACTTCCATTGGCCATTAAAATTTCTTTGCCTTGCCGATATTTGCATTACGAATGTGGCAAATTAAAATATGCCTCTGTGGCATGCAACAACACACAACGCCAGCGGTACAATTATTACTTGCCGCAACAATAGCTGTGTGTGTTACGTGTATGTTAACTATTCATGTGCAACCGCGCAATGTGGGTGGTGTTGCAAGTGCCACAATTAAAATTCATCGAAGTTTTCGTTTAATTGGCGATTTGTGGCACAATTGAATTGCAGTACAGTTACTTGCGGAATTTCGGTTATTTGCTATTTGCACGGTGTGTAACTTTGTTGTTGCAACAAGTGCTTGTGGCATTGTGGGCAGGCGATTGGAGGGTCCCTGAGGGCTCGTAGTCGTATCGCGTAAGTCATCAATCAAATATATTTGCGCTGACGGCATGTTAACTGTCAAACTACAACAACAACAACAAGAGAACCACAACAACAAGTTTACTATGCAGTTATGCAAACAAAATTTTCTTCCTGCGATCATTCAATTACACCTCAGCTTATGGCAACAGCATGCGGCAGTGTTGCAGGTGTTTGTGTTGCAAGCACCTCCGAACTTTTGTATGCCGCTAACGCCGTCAACACCATGTTGGCATAAGTTTAATGCGAACGACAAATTTGCGCCATAACGCATACTGCACAACAACAAAACAAACAACAACTACAACAGCGGCAACAATTTGAAGTGCGATCATGCAACAAAACAAGGCAACCGCAACTCAGGTCAGCTTTAGCGGCAATATGGTTTGCGTGTAGTGCTGTTAAACACTCCTCATATTATTATTGCTGTTGTTGCTAATGTTGCAAGTAAACTTCCTGCCATAGCAGCGCCATCAAGCAGCCTCACCGCTGTGCTTGTTGCAAGCGGCACTCAACTTGAGCGATGTGCCACTTGGTAACCGCAATTCCAACTCCGCTCTGAACAACAACAACATCAACAACTAACAGTACATGGTTGCAATTTGACTGCTTGTGGCGAGTTAGCCTCCATAGAGCGGCAACTGGTGCAAGCGCTATTATTGCAGCAAATGTAAGGCGGCAAGTGCGTAGGCTAACCGATTGTGGCAGGAGTGGCATCAACAACAACAATACACGAAAAATTGCAACATGCAGCGTATCGGAAGAAGAAGACGCTTAGATAAAAATGTGGGTAGCTGAAAATTTGCATGTGCAACACGGCCACACTTCATTGTTGCCGCAACCTGGCAGTTGAAAGGAAGTACATGCGTGTGTTTGTGTGCAACTTGTGATTGTTTGCCTACGTGCAACCAACGAAAAGCTGCAACTAGCTGTCAAGGTGGGCAAAGGTTCTGTACTTGCAACAAGCACACCCCACACTGTGTGTGCTACAGTCCTGCACTTGCCACATGCGTGTGCGTTTAACACTTGCGTGATACTCTTATTATGCGCAGAAATGTTGCATGTTGCTTTTGTTGCTGGTGTTTTCCGACACATCGCTCATAATTCAATGTCAGCGGAAAAGTGTTTGTTGTGGCATGTTGGTTGCAGCAAGCGATCGCTGCTTGTTTTTAGTTTTTTTTTTTTTACTCAAATTGTCGTAACAACAATAAGAAGCAATTGTTGCAACGCAGTGTTTTTGCTTTTGTTGCGTTAGCAGTTGGTTTGATTTGAGATATTGAAATCTAAAATGTAGAATATGAAATTAGACACATGAGCAGTGATATTGTGCGTGACAGTTAAAATATTAACGGTACTTACTCGTGGCAAGTGTGAGAAGAGAGTGCAGTAATTGTGTGCCTATTGAGACTGCGCTAAATTATAAGGTTAGTTCTCTTTAAAGTCACTTTGTAATATTTTTAAGCTTCATTCTAAAGTTCATAGAAAAGTTCTTAAAAATCTAAAATCAAGACGTCTTGAGGGCACATGTGCAGCTAACCAAAGCTTGCTTTTATTTTTTGAAGACTATCTCTTTCAAATGTTGGCCGTGGCTACGTTTCAGATGGAGTCCAATTTGACTCATCCGAGAATTTCGACTAGCATGCGTGATGTTTTGCTCCAAGGCCTGAACCGAAACTGGATTGTCCGTATAGACTTAAGACTTTACATATCCCCACAGAAAAAAGTCTAATAGCGTGATATCACACGATTTTAGTGGCCAATCGACTGGTCCAAAATGTGAAATTATCTGCTCACCGAAGTGTTCTTCCAATAAATAAATTGATTGGTGCGATGTGGCCGAGATTTCAGACATCAGTTGGTTATCATGGCGCGAAAACGGTCGGCATTGACGGTGATCATTTCCGAAGAAATATTGGCCGATGACTCAACCGGTCCACGCTTTCAATTTAAGATCTCGACAGCGGCGCCAGATCGACTCTAAACGGTCTTCGTTTACGCCCTCAGCTCCGGCTGCTATATTTTCTTCACTGCGTAGTGAGCATGGTCTATTATCCAGTAATGAATGCTGGGTCTCAAGATGGGTGATGGCGTTGCAAATAGTACGCCCAGTAGGGGGCCATAAGTTGAGCAAAGCGAGCCAAACACGTACTTAACAGCAGGTGAATTTTGGTTATAAAGTTTAACGATTTGTTAACGTTGTTCAGGCGTAAGTCTTTTCACGATGAAATGCCAAAAAAATATTGAACAAAATTACATGACAGCTTGACATGCCTCACTAGTAATCTGTCAAAAAACAGGCTATTGAAAAAAGTATCTCTACTTGAATCGTCCATTAATCGCAGCTAAAGGTTAATTTTATTAGTTCGTTTGTTCATTCCTAAACGGAATCTTCTGCAGTATTTGAAAACTTAGACTTCCGCTATTTTGCGGGAAAAGTACACCACATCTGGTGAGCTATTTATTGAAGCTTTTTACATTATATTGTGACACACTGCTTTAGGTTTCGGAGTCCACAGTGGTTTCATGACCCTATTACTATTTAAATATCACTATTGCGTAATGTCTTTGGATAGCTTTAATGAAATTTGCTCTGTGAGAACAGATCTGCCTGTCTGAGGAAGAAAACTGTATCGAATCGAAGGCAACAACTTCCGGGATCGGAGTTCTCAAGACGGTTCGGTGCTCTGAAACAATTTTTTGCAGACCTGTTTTTCCAGCGCCGATTTGCTCTACACGTTCCTTATTAGGGGTTCACTGAATCATTTTGGCTCCAGTACGATTGTTTCTTTAATGAATTCAAAATATTTAATACAAGTTTATTTCAAAAATAAACTGACTTTTATATGAGCTGAATTCAATATTAAGTAAAATCAATTGGAGAACCTTAACAGAGCAGAAACTTTATGTCAAACTCTTTGCAACATTATCCCACTTAACCTTTTTAACACACAATCATAAGCAAATTTACACTTTTCAGACACACAATTTAAGTGCTGATTTAAATTTAGCCTATCATTTCTTAGAACCCACAAGGACAACAAAACCACATGCCATCAAATCAAATCCAAAACAGATTCGCCGACACACATACACACACTCACACAACTGAAAGTAGACATTGAAAAATGATGCACAGTGTCTAAAGTCAACTGCCGAGACAAGTCAGCAAAGCAGGTGAGAATGACTAATAGTTTCAGGTAATATGGCAAAGAGATGTGGCCACATTTGTAGTGATTGTGACAATATGATGACATAGTTCAAGCAACTAAACAAATCAACGTGAAGTTAGAAAAGAGATTTGCTGCCACAAAATCAAAGGGATAAGAAATGATGGTGCGTATATTTTGCTGGATTAGTGTATATTAGTTTTTAGTATTTTGAAAGGTTACTCTGAATATGTAGTTTTGGCTTTATGGTTTTAATAAACATGATTTTAATAAAAATTTAACAATTATATCGGAATAAAATGAAAGAACACTCACGTCCCATTTGTATAGAGACAAAAAAAAAACCCGCTCGTTCGGTGAGTTAATGAAAATGGGCGTGGCATAACTTGTTAACTCAGCGCTCCTACAAAAACTAAACAGTTATTCCTATGTTAAGTGGCAAGTCATGGGAGCTAATCAAATGCATCACTGGCATATCATCAAGCTGCTGACGGACGGTTGACAGCCTGCAGCCACTGTACAATTATGGTTATAATTAATTTTTATGATTTGAAGAGAGATGCATTTTCCGGTTGCAAACGGTTGCTGCACAGTTTCATTGGCAGGCAGATTAGCTTTTGGAAGATGAAAATTCATACTCATATGGAATATAGCAAGCGAAAATTTTTAATTTAGCTGCAAACAATCAAAATTTGTGCATCAATTGAAAAATAAATTAATCGCAATTATACCTTTGTTAACCTCAGAAATTTTCCAAAATTAATGAGAAATGCCTAAAAACATTTGTAAGGGGGTTTTCAATAAGAATGCTACAAAAGTTTGGAATATCAATGAACTTTTTTGTAAGTTTGAAAGTACATTCGAAGCCATTATATACGGAACTCCATTTCCATGGTTTTCATAAATCGGTCGATACTGCTTCAATTTCACGTTCGATATTAGTACGAAGTTCATCAATCGTCGCCGGCTTTTTGGCATAGACTTGACGTAGCCCCACAAGAAATAGCGACGTCAAATCGCATGACCGAGGCGCCGAATTGACTGGGCCATTTCGTGCGATAACACATTCGTCAAACTTGGTTTGCAATAAATAGATTGCTTCCTGTTGGAACCACATATTGTCCAAGTCCATACCAACAAATTCGGGCCAAAAATATTCAATTATCATTGAGCGGTAGCGATTCCCATTCACAGTAACGTGCCGGCCTTTATCATCACGGAAAACGGACGGCCCAATGAAGACGGCGGTCCATTAATCGCACCAAACCGTAATTTGAGGTGACTCATGGAGTACGAGTGGGTTGCTGACAGACCAATAAGGCATAACCCGAAATGAACCTCTTCGCTGAAGATGATTTTTCGATGAAAATCCGGATAATTTCCAAGCTCTTGCTCAACCCAATTCAAGATCTTACGAAGATTTTGGTGGTCAAGTGGGTTCAGTCCTGCGTCACACTGATCCTGTAAGGATATAAGCAAAGAAGTTTTCGCAAAATTCCCCACAACAACGTCACAAAGATGCCCAAAGCTTTTGTAGTGTCCCTATTGAAAAACTCATTAGTTCCAAGTGGTTTTGAAGTAATAAAAGTTTTACTTTGGAAGCCCAGAAACTGTGGTGGAAATATAAACTTTAAGGGATCTATAACCTCTGATATATCAAACGATCAAGTTTGACCCGGACTAGTCCATTTAAACTAAGCGCAAAACCCGAATCCATAACATTTTATTCTTTTCTTTTTACAACCTTTCTTATGTTAAATTGAAGTTCTCCATAAGTATGTCAATCGGTGTATATTTCTCTGTTATTTGTTTACGACTGATCCCTTATGATCGCGGAAAATGCTGCAGAACTATATTTATGGAGTCTACTTTATCGTAAACACAAGTATTTGAGTGGCACAAAGCATTCAGTGAACATCGTGAAGCTATTGAAAATAACATCCGAAAAGTTAAGTAAACGGGGTTTCATAATCGTCGAGTTGACATCAGAAAAATGGCAGGTGATGTCGGTATTTCGTATGAATTGCCTCAAGACATTTTGGTTAGTAGATTGGGTATGAAGCGTGCTAGACTTGTGCCGAAAGATCAGAATCTTCTGTCATAACAACGTCGATTAAAGTTCGCAAACGATATGTTTGACAATGTGGCTCAGAACCCTCAATTCATAAAACGATTAATTACAGGCGCTAAACGTGGTTTAATGATTATGTCGTCGAAACTGTCAAACAATCTAGTCAAAGGGACTCCACACAACTGAAACAAGACCGAAAAAGCGCTAAAATCGCTGAAGTGATTGTAGTTACTGAAGAACATCCCTTACAGCAAGTAAAATGGAGATTAGACTAAAAATTGGTATGCTTATGTTGGAACCTATTTTAAAGGAGATTATAGAGACTTGTATTAAAACTGACGAAAATGAATTTTTTTTAATCACTCCGGGTCAAATTTGTTCTGATGGTAGAAACGATTGGATTGCAGTGATTCTATGAATATTTATAAGACTGGGAGCTGGTAAAACAAAGCATGCAACCGCATTAGAAATATTTAAAATTATCCAAAGCACAGAAAGGAACTTGTCTCTTAATTTGGTAATCTTAAGAAATAAATTTTTGTTAAAAAAATCTTATAGAGTGCGAACTCACCAAATAAAATTCACTTAAATGATGAATATAAAATTGTCAACGTTTTTTGTGACGTGTGGAGAAGTCACTACTTTTTAAGGCTAAAAAACACAAATAATTGTTTAAAACTCAAGTCAGTCCGACTGTCAAGCCACAAATAACTGACAACTGCTGTCAATGCTACCAGACAGTAGTTGCATGCAACTGAATGCCACACACTACTCGGTAGTTCCACAACAACAGTTATGTAAATGAGTTGAGTGTTGATGGCRCCACTGAAACGACCAACAATTGATTAGTGAAAGGTGTTGTAGGGCAAATCAAATTTTAGTAGAAAAATTAGCAAAAGAAATACGCAAACAAAATGGAGAAAAAACAATGCGAAAGCCGCTTTCGCAAAGAGACGGCTTTGCCATATGTAAATGTAGTCATTGTAACTAGTCAGTCCTTCATATACCGTCAATAATATTGTTGTTATGACGATTGATTGAAGTCACCGCCTTTTTACCAACTGATTGACGCTCTAACCAACTGTCACTCAACTGTCTCATCAGTGGTATGTCTTACGACCAACTTCAAAGTAGTCTGCCTTGTCATAAAACGCTGCTTCACCTCAACAAAGTCTAAGCCAACAAACGCCGTCGCATACAATCGGCAAACATTCCACGCGTGCTGTCGCGCAGCTTCGTTGCTGTGCTGGTACTCATTTCAACGGCTGATCGATGTATGTATATACATTTATACTAGTTATATATATTAGATAAATCCATGTGTGCGGTTCCTCTTCAACTTTCGATCTCTCCATAAAGGCTCTCGGCATTCCTGTAATTCCCGCTCATTTTGTTTTTGCTTATTTTTGCGGTGTCAAATGTCGTCATTCCGTGTTTATTGAATGATTAGCGTTTGAAATCGATACGCGTCACATTTGCCGCTGAGATTGCGCTGTTAGACCTCGCCCCAGCTGTGATCGTTTTGCGATCGCATTGAGCTGTGCGCTGCGTTCGGCTGATTGATGGTTGACATTGGCGTTCGGTAATTTGTTACGTGTCAGAATGACGTGACTCGAACAAATATGGTGTTGTTATTGGTGGTGGTGGTGGCTATTAAGCGAATTGGTGAATAGATATAAAATGGCATTTGGTGCTTGTGGGCTGTCTCTTATACACATCTTAATTTGTTACGTGTCAGAATGACGTGACTCGAACAAATATGGTGTTGTTATTGGTGGTGGTGGTGGCTATTAAGCGAATTGGTGAATAGATATAAAATGGCATTTGGTGCTTGTGGGTTAGCAATTAAACTGGTTTATATGAGCGCGTTCCTTTTAAATTTGAATTGGATTATTCAATTGCGGATACCGGAACAAGTAATAGTACGATGGTGCCAAGTCTGGCGAATTCGATGGATAGCACATCATATATTCAAGCTGCAAAAGATTTAGGTGAGTCAATATACTTGTGTGAGATCTCACTTTATACCGGTCTAACACAACACCTTTTCTATTAATCGATTCTGCACTCAATTAGACACTTCAGAATTATTGTTAGCATTGTCGGGCTAAGGCTCAAAATAAACGTAGTCGTTGAAGTCACATCATACTAGCAACATAACCTTTTTAAGACTATCGAATTACAAAGTGATTTGAGCTGGCTCATCCTTTATGGACCATTATCTCTTGCGCTTTACATTCTTGTAGACAACTCTTCGTTTATCGTCAGTAACAATGCTCTTCCGGAAAATGTAAATTTCCTGCCACATGTCAACCTTCGAAATTAATCCAAGAGAGTTCATGTGCTCGTGAACGGTGCGTTAGGCAAATTTTATCTTTCAGCAATCTCTCGGTGATTATGATCGACATTAGTTTATCCACCCATATCGGCTTCAAGAGCCCTTCCCTCAAGATTGAATTGCCGATACGAAATTTTACAAATCAAATTTGGCATTGCCGTTTGTTCAACACGTCTTTTCTATAGACATAAAATAATTTTCGTCTTTCCTCAACGGCATTTAAACCTTTTAATAATAAAATAGTAAAATATGTCAAAAATTCTGTTCTTCTTACCTCTTCCATCTTCGATAGGACACCAAAACGAAGATTAAGAAAATATTTTGCAACAATCCTTACTATATCGGCAATTGAGTGTGAAGATGGTTGCGAAAAATTCAATAATCATCATGTCTATGGAGTCTTTATGTTGTGAAAGGCTTCACACTTGCAAAGAAACTCGAGAGCGTTCAACGGGCGGCGCTTATCATTCTGGACATCGCCGGAAGGTGTATGGCTGCGAAAATTGCCATCAGACTCAGAGAGCCTGGGTTTCAAAAAGAACATGTGTCTGAACACTCGGAAATACTCACTCACTTTGACTTCGTACCGGATTATGGGATCACTAAACCAAACTCTGGAAGCTCATTCTGTATCCACATGAAGGCGAGAAAGTTGCGGGTGGAAAGAAGCCGTTGGATTAGAGGGGCAGCGAGCTTCTTCGCGGATGTGGCAAAGCTTCAGGAGAACATTGATGGAGTCGTTTACTGTCAGGAGCTCTCTATCAACTCCAGTTTCAGACCTCCTAAATATTGCCGTGCCGAGGTTGCAACCTTTAACGTAAGTAGATTTACCGCTCCATAGTGCAGCCTCCGTCAGAGAGTGACCATCCACACAGATATCAGAGTGGCGATACTACCTCAAATTTATTTTGTTTAAGTTCAGTATAAAATACTAGTAAGCTGTCGAACAGCAGCCGTATCAGCTATCTCTGCATTCATGCGACATTTCACCACCTTCCGCTCTTCCTCGCTGAGCGCCAAAAATCACAAATCACTTGCTTATTTCTACCTTTGCACTGCCTCTTTGTTGTAATACAGTTCGTTAGTATTTTTTTTTTTTTGTAATTAATGGCGAACATAACGCACTTTTGTCACATTTCAATTGAAGTGCATGTTTATGGCAGTTGTCGCAGTTGCAAGGCACATTGTGTTGCATTTTTTGCAACAACCAAAAAGCATGTTGTGTATTAATTTGTGTCATACCGTTTTGGTGAAAAAGCAAATGTGTTAAAAAGTGAAATGTGTGAATGCCAATGAAAGGTAATATTGTAAGTGCGTGTGTGTGTGGGTCAATATTACTACGTTTACGCACTGAAGTACGCACACATTTACTTATACATGGTATGTAAATGTGTGAGTTTGTATTAGACTACATTCATGCCTTTTGACATTTGCATTCACAGTTACAAGCGCTGTAATAAGAGGCGTGGCACTAACACCCGCCGGCTATCAGTGTGCCGAACTAGACAACCTGTCTGAGAGAATAATAATGATACATGACATGATAATGATAATGATATGTCTGTACACATAGACATATAACTGTCTCTTATACACATCTAGATGTGTATAAGAGACAGGTAATAAGAGGCGTGGCACTAACACCCGCCGGCTATCAGTGTGCCGAACTAGACAACCTGTCTGAGAGAATAATAATGATACATGACATGATAATGATAATGATATGTCTGTACACATAGACATATAAACATACATATACAGGAATGATATTTGTTGCATGTTTGTAGCTCGACTGTCAGGTAAAATACTGCCATGCACTTCCTTACCCTCTCACCTCGCTTAAATGCAGGGATATGAATTTATTAACGAACGAGTGTGCTTTTACACATGTCCAAGTCGTATATATACACACATACATACATGTATATAGATATGTAAATCTATTCCCTGTGGTGCAACTTAATTAATAAGCAGATGCGTGACACGGCTTCCAAGCTTTGGCGGGTGTTTACCAGCACACCATACACCTTCATATACATAACATACATACATATATGGTTTATGGACTTTAAACTTGTATATCCTTGCACATAGGACATTTTATATTTGCATATGTATTTATGTGCGTATGCATGTTGGTCGCATTTGTGGCCTGCATTGACACGTATATTTTATGCCATTAAAATCCTGATCAAAGGTCATTAAATTTGCATTTGCCAAAGTGGCGGGGAATCCTTTTCTAATGTGAGAGATATCTCAGCTGGGGATGATTGTGTTTCTGTTGTACCTTATTTGAAATATATTATTTAATTTTCCGTGTATAATTATTTACATTTATACTTAAATATTAATGAAACACAGAACTGCGAATTAAATTCACTATTTTGTATTAAATTTTAAATAAACTAAAATTTATATTTATTTTAAGCAAATTTAAGGCGACATTTTGAAGCTTAAATAGTAATATAGCGGTAATAGCCGAGTTAACAACAGCGCGTCAGTCGTTTCTTCTTTTCGCAAGGTGCCGCCAATGGGAGATTTCAAGCGAAGCCAGGTCCTTGTCCACCTGGTCTTTCCAGCGGAGTGGAGGTCTTCCTCTCCGTTGCTTCCCCCGATAAGTTCTGCGTGCTCTCAGAGCTGAAGTATTTTCGTGCATACCTAAGATATGTCCTAGCCATCGTAGCCGCTGTATTTTAATTCGCTGAACTATGTCAATATCGTCGTATATCTTATACAGCTCATCGTCCCCACAACTTCCATAGAACCTTTTTCTCGAAAGCTCGTAACATCGACTCATAAGATGTTGTCATCGGTTCTGCTTCTGCACCATATAACAGGAATAATGAGTGACTTGTTGAGTTTGGTCTTTGTACGTCGAGAGAGGTATTTGCTGCTCAATTGCCTACTTAGTCCGAAGTAGCACCTATTGCTAAGAGCTATTCTGCGTTGGATTTCGAAACCGACATTGTTTTTGCTGTTAATAGAGTTTCCAATATAGACGTCAAGAGTGACGAGCGGGCCAAGTTGCGAGTGCAACAGCAGTTTGTTTGATGATAGGAGATATTTTGTCTTCACATTGTTCACCATAATATCCGAAATAAAAAGGCCTTGTCTGAAACCTCGTTTGGAATCAACGTCAGTTTACACAGTCGTATTAGTTTTGCGGAGATTTCAAATTTAAACAACGCGGCATAGAGGCAGCTCTCTTCGTGCCGTCGATTCTCTTTTAACGGGTCTTTTCCAGGACTTGGCGCATTGTGAATATCTGTTCAGTTGTTGATTTGCCAGCTCTAAAAGTAGGCTGATGAGGCCCAATCAGTTTGTTGACGGTGGGCTTTAACCTCACACAATACAGATTTTGGGAAGAGCAAAATGAGCATGCTTGCGTTCGACCATATTCTACAAAGAAGCTGATGCATACTCCTGATTAGTTCTTCGCCGACGTATTTGAATATCCAACGGCTTCAACCACTTTTTCATTCTTCTGATGGGTAATTGCTCTTCTAACTTCTTCTTGGTCGGCAACTCCCTATTCGCTCATTTTAGGTCTATGAATGCGTCTAGCTTCCGTCTTCAACTCTCGATATCTATCCCATCCCGCAAGTGCTTTGGTGGATTGTAATCACACGGCACTCCTCATCGTTGCAGCTGTTCTTTAGACTCTCCGAAATCCAATGGTTTTGTTTTTAAGTGTAAGTATGTAAGAGCTTGAACTGCCGTCTCACAGTTCCTTTATACCGAGTTGTTGACGATTGCCCTCAAACAATAGGAGTGCAAGTCAAACAGAGAATCGTTCGACTGTTATCGTACGATAGTCTAAACCAGTGGAGGCATGTCTTCCGTCTACCACAATATTAACGGTCTGGTTAGTGGATTTTCGATCCGGAGACAGCCAGATCGCTTAATGAATTTTAATATGCTGGATAATTCTGATAGGAGCGCTCCAAGCGCTCACAGCAGACATCTTTGGTCACATCGTCCTCAGTTCCGTCGGGCCGTGGGTCAATCAGCTACATGTGGAAGAACTTCGCTTTGATGCAAATTTTGGCTGGACGTTCAACCACCAGGGTAACTGCCAGGACTCTGTGACGGAATTTCTGTAGCACTACGAATCTCGTTTGTGGGCCTTTATTCTACTGGACCTACTCGTCTCATATACCGTCTCCTTGTCCCGTCCATCGCACTTCTTAGACAGCGGTGATATCTGACTTTTCTCTTACAAGGAAATCAACAGCGACAGCTTTCCAAATAAGAGACCGGACATTTCAGGTGCATGCCCTTAAATCGTAATACTTAATACGTTTGTAGTGGTGGATATCAAAAGGGAGGTTTCTCATTCGACACTGTTCTTTCCTTTTCAATGGAGGTATTTTTTTTTTACGTACCTAGTCACAAATCCAGCGCACAACCCTGAAGATGGGATGATTCGCCTTCTCATATAGTTCGCCTTCAAGCGGATGTTTTTTAGCTACCCGGAGAATATTTGGTATAAGACGGGAAGACGTGAGCTGCTTGAGCCATATGTTAAAGCATCGTTTCTGGCCACTAACAAGTGAATGGCGCTCAGAGAACTTTCCTCACTTGCGAGAACTTGATAGGTTAGATATGAGTCGGTACGATATCTTCACGAAATTTGGGCTATTCCGAAGGAAAAGATACAAGGAAAACGTCGAACCAACTAACTAAGTGATAAAGTTGATTTAAGAAATGGATCTCTAGCTTCCGTCTTTTCGAAATTAACATTTTTAGTTTTTAATTTAATTTACTAATTACACTATTAATTCACTATTAAAGAACTTTTTTTCACTATAGACACTTAACGATTTGTAGTAAAAGTTTAGTTGGCAATCGAGTAGCAGCTCCTTTACCCCCTGACTATGGCGTTACTAAACTTTGTCTTACACAACGATTTCTCTAATATTTACAGCTCAATTCTGCAGCCAGTGCTGCCATCAAACCCACCATTTAATTATGGTGGAAAGGTGTGAGAAAGCTTATTAAAAGTTAGCTTGTTTTGTTGCACGTGCATGCATGTTTACTTAACTGCCACGAACCCCAAACGCTTTCCAACAAATTCATGCAGACGAAACGCGTGTGTGTATGCTGTGGCATGACATTACCGCCGTGTGTTGTTGTATACAAAGTTGCTTTCATATTTCAATATAATTATGACCACTGCCATAATCAAGTAAAAACATAAAATTTTATAACTTAAACGCACACTAGATTGCCACAACACATTTACCCCTCAACTCGGCCAACCTCACTCCACGCACACGAATTCATTACGTAAATGCGTGCAACAGCAGCAGCAGCAGCAGCAGCAGCAGTAAACGTCAGCAACATGACAGGATACTCAATGTTGCACGTATCATCATAATTATACATACACACACACACATACAGGTGTGGTAGCCACATACTCGTATTGAAATGCGTGCTACACAATGCGTGCGTCAACCGTACCTGACGGTTGCAATAACAAATTTCTAGTTACTAAACTTATTAGCAACAACAAAGGCAACAAGCAAAGTATGCCGCAGCAATATAATTGAAGCAGCCACTCTAGCACACAAGCACCGCTGCATGCGGCAACATTTTGGTTTGCCCCAAATTGTGGCATGCCGTGTTTAGGGTGTATGTGTGTGTGTGTGTGGCACGTCGCTAAAATCCTCCGATAATTATTTATCCGCAAAACATGCTCAAACAGTGTTGGAGCAACACGTACTCACTTGCAACAGTGGCAAATTATAGTGTGTGCCACGCCGTTGACAGACAAACGGCGACTGCAAATACGCTTATTTCTATATATTATGCCTGTAGAGATCAGGTGTGCATTGAAATGTTCAAGCTCGCGTTGCCAGCTACCACTTACGCCACATATATGTATGTATGTGTAACTGGCGCTAAAGTTAATACTGTAGTTGTTGGTTTTTAGTCGCGTTGTTCCAGTATATGCACGCGTATTTTTACCTAAATGTGGCACGTACACGCGCAGTGGCTCACGACTTACACCATTTGCGGCATGCATAAACACCGGATTGAGCTTTATCTGTTGGGCTATTTGCGAAGCGAGGGTCCTCCTAACTAATCCAACACACCAGGAAAAAGGTTAGTTGTTGCATAGCGAAGCTGAAAATTTTTAAAGTATTTTTTGTCGAAGCTGATGAAATCAATCAACAAGACATTCGAGCAAAAAATCCCGAACCGGTGAAGTAGCATTATCGACTCCAGTCCATTTGGGCTCCAATAAATCGATTTTATTCCCTTTTTATACTCTCGCAACAAAGTTGCTAAAGAGAGTATTATAGTTTTGTTCACATAACGGTTGTTTGTAAGTCCTAAAACTAAAAGAGTCAGATATAGGGTTATATATACCAAAGTGATCAGGGTGACGAGTAGAGTTGAAATCCGGATGTCTGTCTGTCCGTCCGTCCGTGCAAGCTGTAACTTGATTAAAAATTGCGATATCATAATGAAACTTTGTACACGTATTTCTTGGCTCCATAAGAAGGTTAGTTTCGAATATGGGCAAAATCGGCACACTGCCACGCCCACAAAATGGCGGAAAACGAAAACCTATAAAGTGCCATAACTAAGCTATAAATAAAGATATTAAAATGAAATTTGGCACAAAGGATCGCATTAGGGAGGGGCATATTTGGACGTAATTTTTTTGTAAAAGTGGGCGTGGCCCCGCCCCCTACTAACTTGTTTGTACATATCTCGAAAACTACTGTAGCTATTGCAACCAAACTGTATAAGGTCGTTTCTTTTAGGCATTTCCATATACAGTTCAAAAATGGAAGAAGTCCGACATTAACCACGCCCACCTCCCATACAAAGGTTATGTTGAAAATCACTAAAAGTGCGTTAACCGACTAACAAAAAACGTCAGAAACACTAAATTTTACGGAAGAAATATCAGAAGGAAGCTGCATCCAGGCTTTTTTTTAAGAACTGAAAATGGGCGTGGCGTCGCCCACTTATGGACCAAAAACCATATCTCAGGAAGTACTCAACCGATTTCAATGAAATTCGGTATGTGATATTTTCTTAACACCCTGATGACATGTACGATATATGGGTGAAATCGGTTCACAACCACGTCTGAAATCTCGATTAATCATGCGAGAGTACAAAATGTTCGGTGTCACACGAATTTAGCCCTTCCTTACTTGTTTAACGAATGCTTTATGCAACCCTTGCCCATCGCAGGGGAACAATCACATAATCTCTTTTGAAATTAGGACTCTTTTTGTACGGTTTAGATTCGTTCATTTAGATTTTCAAACAGTATGCTCAACCTATTTTCAAGATAATAATATTATTATTTGCCACCTAACCAAAGCCGTTGAACAGCAATGGTTTTCCTGGTACCCTAGTAAAATTTCTATATGATTTCCAAGATTTAAATGTCGACCACTAAGCCTCTGTTCTCATTCTGTCTAACGTAATATTGAAACATTACCTAAGTCGCCGCTTTGTTTCATGCATTTGCGTTGTGGTGAGCATTGAGAAATAAAAACACATACCTACTTCATTCTCTTTCCATCCGAGAATAACCACAGCACCTTTTCTATCTGATCCAGAGTGAAGTTCTTAGCTGTTTTCATTAGTCGGAGTTCCTTCAGAGCAGACTTTTAACATATTACCTTGAAACCGAAAATAAGTGAGTTCTGCCAAATAAACTTTGGGCTAAATGAAGGTCATAAAATAAAAAATAAATTCTTAACAACCAAAAATTAGTCATATAAACGTCAGGAATCGTTGAGGACCCAAATTCATATATTATAAGCAATGAGGTCAATGTTCTGTTAAATTTAGACATTTTATATTGTCTTCCTTATACATAACTATACATACACAGTTAGTCAAAAAGTCTCTGTTCTCACTAGAAATCCCGTCAGCTCTTCCATTATCAGACTCCTAAGTGTAACAGAATCGTTTGAAACTGCAAAGCTGATGATAGTATGATGATGGTATTGCTCCGCTCTCATCGGAGTGACATTTAGTTAGATCTCCGTGTCATTTTCCGTTCTGCCACTTGACCTATGGACCTCGTGTGCACTTCATTTTGCAATCATCGTAGGAGTCCTTACTGAATATTGTCTAATTCTAATTGTAAATAGCGATTAGGCTAAAAGTCTGGTCAGACGCAAGTTGTTAAAGTTATATGGAAGATGATGATGTGAAAATAGTCAAACCCTTTCTTGTTCATTGTTCAGCTATTACAAAACTGAGATTGAAACATTTAGGCAGCCAAATCTTCGTCGAACCAAGACACGTTGCCGAAACTGACATTAGCTGCTTCAATTAATTTTGCCGATTTAAGAGGCTCTTTATGATACATACGAGTACATAGGAGTTTTAGGTAACACAATGGGCCGTTATCTTACAGGGTTCGTCCGGAAAGTAATAGGACTGAGCCGATTACAAGAATATATTGAACCAATCATTACAATTCTTTAAAAACTTTTAAAAGAGGCTCCTTCTGCGTCGATGCAGCGCTTCCGGCGCGATTTCCAAGCATTAAAAGTGACACGGAAGGCATTATTCGGAAAAGCCTTGAGAGCCTAGGTTCATGCAGCTGGGGCCCCCTTTCATTGGCCTTTTCAGGCAATGAAACATAAAAAGTCCGGGGAGGGGGCCACATGTGGGCTGTAGGCCGGCTGCGGAAGCGTTTTAATGCCGACCTTGGTTAGGTAACTGTTCACAAGAAAGACGGTGTGAGCCGGGGCGTTGACGTGGTGTAACTTCCAATTGGCTGCGATGTCTTGTCGGACCCGATTGATGCTTCGTTTAAGTCTCTTGAGGACTTTCACGTAAAGCTTGAATTTGGCGGTTTGTCCAGGAGGAACAAACTCATGGCGGACGATGCCTTTGATGTCATAAAAGGCAATGAGCATCGTTTTCACTTTGAATTTGCTCATTCATCAGCGATCTCTTCCCGGCCCTCCATAAAGGACACCGAAACACACCACTTCTTGTTAAAGTAACATCTGAGTAATTCTGCTTAATCATATCAATCGTCTCTGTCGCAGATTTACCGAGTTTCACACAGAATTTAATCGCGTACCTCTGCTCTAACGAACGCTGCATTTTCGACTTGCACCACTCACAGAAGCACCTCGCGTGAAAATATTGTACCTGACTCCATAGGTGCTCAGAGACAACTGATCAGCCGCTCGTTCGTTAGCTAAGAACTCCGTCCACCGAAAGAAGATCAGTCCTCTTACTTTCCGGACAAACACTGTACTAAATTATTAATTAATTTTCAGAAAAAAATGTCCACCTTCTCACTCTCTCTATCTCTTTCAATTGTTTATATTCCTTTTACAACGCCATACATTTATTTGGTCCTTACTTTTATTTCTTATTAACACAAACTCAATAACTGTAAAAAAGCTTATCGCAAACGAGTTTCAACTGGGGTAACAGCCATTTGCCTTACCTTGTAATTGCAAATTGGAAAACTTCATTTCATTTGCGGCATATTCATAACTGCATTCATCCAATACGCCCGCAAAGGCGACCAACTTCTATTAGAAGCAAACACATACATACATGTATGGATATGTATACATGTTTGTTAATACTTACACACACAGCGAAAAGGGAAGCAAACTGACGCGTTGCAATATTTGTGTGCACATAACCGTAAATAAGTGTTTACAACATGCCTTGCTTATGTATGTGTGCCCCCCCGTGTATGTGTATGTGTGTTTTGCATATGTTGTTGTTTTGCTTGTTTTCAATTTCCGTTTCAAAACAATTTTGTGATCTGCGTAAAAGTTTTCATCAAGATTGCAACATGTTGCACTCAAATTGCAGGCATCACACACCCAAACACACACGCAAATATGGCAGTTGATATCAGTGTGTCACAGGCATTTCAATGGCTCAATGGAGAACATAACATTTTGAATGAATGAATTTATAAATGAATATCGACTTATGCACTTTTGTGCTCTCACACACACATACCCATACACATGCACATGCTTTATGCATGACAAAATACACGGCTGCTTTGGTGATTCCATGGTTGTGTGTCAGTTTAAGTAATTCTGTTGCTGCTGGAAGCGTTGCTATTGAACATTGCCTTTCGAAACTTTGACATAAATCTGTCCGTTACATTTAGAAAATAATAAAAATGAAAACTTGTACAAAGCTTCGCCATTTCACCGGAACGCCAGGGTCGTAAGGGATCAATTTAATAGAAACGTGTTCAAGGCAAGTCAGAAGTGTTCTACTTTCAATTTTGTTCAATTTCATTTTTGTTTCATTTCATGTAATTTTCGGAAGCGTAGCGCATGACAAATAAAGCATGTACATGTTACTGCTACAGGTAATGGCACTTTGTTTTGAAAATATATTTTAGAATAAGCTTACATATTTGTGCACAAAATGTGAAAAATAATAGCCTTCACGAAAAAAGTGTCTACATTTGGTTGCAAAAACTCTTAGTGAGTCCCACCATAGCCATTGAACTAGCACCAACTATTAGCTGAACCATGTGCGAAAAAGTCCATTCCATAGTGATCCTGAACAGACTCTAAAATTACCGCAAACATGCTAAAAGAGCTTCGATTAGCCACTGGCAAGCTCAGTACCAACAATTTACCCCGGGCATGGGATCCCAGCAGAATTTATGTAATTCATCGCTGCAGAGTGGCATGCAGTACAGTATTGTATATGTATAATGCCTGCCTCGAAGTCGGAATGTTCTCTTAACCATGCAAAAAGCAACAACTGGTGCTAATTAGTAAAGGGAAAGAAGATCCCAACTTGCCAGCAGCATACAATCCACTATCCACGCTGGATACAGCTGGAAAGCTCTATGAATGGCTGTTTTAACCCAGACTCGAAGCGCCTATCAACAAAGCTTGAGGCCTCTTTCCTAGACAACACAGCTTTACCGGGCAGATCAACTCTAGGAGCTATGAAATGCGTCATTGATACCCAAAATGCTGTCAACAGCGCCTGATGAGTGGATATAACCGACACTCTCGAAAAAAGCTCGAGAAACTGCTGTATCAAACTAAGGAGATATCACGACAAATAGCGGTCACGTCAGGAGCAGCACAAGGATTTATTCTACGATCCGACTTGTGGAACATTTTGGATGAGGAAAGCATTTTCCAACCCCTCAACCGCAAAAAATATGTGAAAATATATTTCTTCCAGAAGAAAAATAATACTCGCATAAACGGGAAGATGCTTATGCAATAAATTATGAACATATGTCGATCAAAGTTAAACAATCTATAAAGAGCTGAACAAATTCCAATGCCAATATGCTGGGCTCTCGTATGAGTATTCAAAAAGTTTCTATCGCCTGAATATTTGAAGTCATCCCGATTAGACTTAGTAAATGGACATGGACAATAATTTTAATAAATTATTTGTCAAACTTATTTTGTTTGTTTGATAACAGGGAATATTTCGCCTTGTCCTTCACTATCATGTCCATTTGCTTGGCTTCATTATGCAATCCGGAGAAAGCAGAACTAGCGGCACGAATGTTATGACCTCTTTTCAAGGGTCTTTTTCAATGATTTGGCGCACCAAAGTTTCTTTAAGATATTTCAATTTTTACTCACGTTACAGCTGACACGGACGGACGGACGTTCGGATATAGTTTTTAATATTTCCGGCAGATATGAAAAAACGGAATTATATAGACTGAGTGATAGAATGCCGCATCGTGAAATTTCCTGAAGGCTGAAAACCTCTGTTACCATAGCCTGAAAAAAAGTAATAATTTAAAAGTTTCTGCAAAGACAATTCGCCGAACAATCGAAATATTGGTCTAAAAGGCCACGAAGAAGTCAAAAACATTTTTACTTACTGAAAGACACAGGAAGTTGCGGCTAAATGGTCTTACCAAAATATAAAGCAGCTGGAATGAAAGTGACTGGGAGAAGGTCGTGAGGCCGACCGAGACCAAAATAAATCGGTCGGGATCGTATGAGCGGGAATGGACCTGGAGAAGCAAGGCTGCAATGCACGAACTTTGGCCTAAGGTGCATTAGGTGCAGAAACATACTCAGTTTTGTATTTAAGTGTGGCAAAAAGAATCAAAGCTGTCCATAATAAATTTTTTGATAACATGACTGAATTAACTCCATAAATCAGCTCTCCACTAATTGCCATCACACGCTTCGCGTCAACTCATTAAAAAGAAATCGATGAACTTTTCTGCTCTGATTCCATTTGTGGTCATAATTTTGCTGGCAGAATTTCCACAAGTTGACCCAGCACACTTGTAACCCATAAACTGTAAGTGAAGCAAGTACAATGCCACAACAAAAACACATAAATTCCGCTGTCATGCACATTGCCACATACACCACATAGCGCATGGGGCATGCCTTATGCGGCAATAAAGATCTTTATTTTTATACTTTTACAACATCATAATTTAGCGCAGCCAAATGTAATCAGCCGCTACTAATCGCTGCCGCAAACTAAAGGCAACAAATGGCGAACAACAACAAAAACAAAAATTACAAAAAAAAATAAAAATTTAAATGTAGTCGTAAAAATATTAGAGCAAAATTTGCAACACGATTGCATGCCACACTTTGGACTGGGTTGTAAAAGCAGTACTTGCCACCGCCATAATAATCCATACTTATGGCAAATGCAGCTAATTAAATTTCGCTAATAGCCCTCATAAAAGCAACAACCAACCGTAATGGGGTGTGCCGACGCCGAACGCCCCCTCTACCACCACGCCGCAGTAAGCTAGCTGAATTGTTGCAAGTGTTAAATAACAGAAAAAAACGCAGGGAATTTAATAACCGTGAATTATGTTGGCCAAATTACATGCAAAGACAGTCGTTTATATGGCGCCAATTGAGGTGAGAAACGAACGCGCACCCAACAAAACACCAGCAACAACAAATTAGTTTAGAAAATCTAAAAGCAACTAACTGTTGCAATGTGGCGTGGCAAATGCCGTCGCCAGCGGGTGAGCTGCGATCACAAATCACTTTTATTGCACGCGCAACCGCGCTGTATAAGCTCAACTAAGCTGCCAATGCCGCGCGTAACTTGATCGCTCGCTGCGCGTTCGGCTACTGGCGGCTGCAACTTAGCGTTGTACGTGTCTAGCCATATGTTGCATGCGACGGCGCTTAATCTTAAATCAACTCCTAAGCGCACATAATTAACGTACTTTGATTTGAGCGGACAACAAGTGCTGCGCGGCGTGCGCGATGTTCGGTTTTTCCGTTCGTTGTCGGTCGGTCGGCACAGTTGAGTAGTTGGCAGATTGCTAAAGGCCAAATTGTTCTGTTGATGCCACCGATATGAGCAAAAGGTGTCGGCGAAACGATTAATGTTAATACATGACTAGAAAATGTTTTGGAAAATAGAATTAAAAGTATATTTAAGACAAGTAATCGTACTTTTGTGGGTTCGAAACATATTGGAGGGGATGGGAAAGCTTTGTAGCATGCTAATATGAAATCATACTAGGTGTATAGTTTTATATGACGAGTGTACTTATTAAAGACTTCAATACTGGTATTGCAAGACATTTTGTGGTATCATCTGATCGATAATGACCCGGACTGGTGAATTTTAACTGCAGGCCGCAAATCAAATCTATAAACTTTTTCTTAGTCCGACACAACATATTACGTTTGTGTGAAGTGGAGATTCCACAAGTCAATTTGTGTGTGTTCGGCTTGATTCAGTACAAAGCGTTCAGAAGACCGAAATTTTAGTGCATCATTTATTTATTATTATTATTATTTTTTTTTTTAATTTACATTTTAAAATCAATTCCCCGAACAAGTAATCAAGACAGATTTCGTGTTTGGTTTCATATCCCAAGAATACTAGTGCTTAGCTCGCTAACTGTTCGCTCAAAGTTAAGGAACGCCTGCCCTCAGTAGAAATTACGTCAAGCTACTTCATCTTCAAACTTGTTTGGGGTCCGGATCATAGCTGAAACGCTGGCAACTCCAAAGCCAGAGGAAGCAGCCTTCCCCGCTCACTTCGGAATTGGTCCGAGCTGGTTTTCAATTAGCATCTTGCGTTCAAGCACTGGACCAGTGAACCTCGCGTGCAATGAACAACACCATTGTGACTGTAAAATCCTTAGCCCTTATGTATAACGCAAGAGATACATATGGACCTGCTTGCTCTTAGCAAAGTTCATCTTCCGCAATCGTAGGGACTTTTACTGAACACTATCCAATGGGCAGTAATGAGGTAAGGCTACACATAATTTCGGATAGTAGTTGTCAAAGTTTTATAGGGGAGGGAGAGGTGAAACATCTCTCCAATCTTACCTTTGGCGAACCAGAAGACATAGCCGAATTGACATTTGTCTGAACAAATTTGAGATAAGAGCAAAGCGCTTTTCGATTTGTAAAGGGTTTGTGATTTATTAGGAGTCTTTGTTAACACAACGGACCAGCGTTCTAAGCTGATACCCTGTTAGAATCGACCTCTTAACCTGACCTAGCTTCTATCCCGATAGAGATATTTACAGCGGCAAAACATTAACTTCAGCATTTGCACAGTAATTAAGATTCAAGATGAAAAGTAGTTTAAATTTAATAATGCATATTGTTTCAAATAAAAGCTAACTTTTCGGACAAATTTAAGTCTTATAACGGTGATCAGAGCAATTGTTAAACTAAGTTTGGTGGTGATCGGTGATTAACTTTTCACTATCCCTACATTTTTGCCAGTCAACATTATTTCTAGATGTTATAACCGAAATTTGCCACTGTGTGTCACATGGGAGAACAATTAATCCCATTTTGCTATTATTTGCATTGTTCTCATGAATCAGCAATTCAAATTTTAATAACGTAATAAGTTAAAAGGGTAGCTTTTTTCATTCCAAGATAGTCGCTGAATATTGTTCTACGAACATTCTGTAATACTTATAACAGCCATCGTCCTAAAGTCAGCCAACTATTTGTTACGACTTTTCATGATTTATATTAGGTCCATCGCGTGCAGTCTCCTCGAAGCGTAATAGAGCCATATCCCTACAAAAATTAAAGTTTATTACTCTTGAACACCACCTGACTACAACTTTGCTTCCGCCGTTTTCCGATAGATATATCTAGGGTCAAGCACTATTCGATTAAATCGTTTTATATCGATCTTTGACATTTGAGTCTACATTAATCCAACAAAATATTGTAGAGATCTGTTTGCATCCCAAACTTATTCTCAACTGAAAATGTCACTTTTTGAGCCAAATTCTCGACATTTGCGCGAAATTTTGCATTTCTTTTTTAATTCCAAGAATAGTGCGCTGACACGTACATATATTATAATACTACTCTACTACGAGTACTACCATCTATATGATTTTTATTAGGTATTAAAAAAATATGGAATATTTGTAAAGCAACATGTGTTAGTTTACAAATAAATGGATCATAATGCATTTCGTGAGTTAATTAAGCATTGCTTTCTTTGAGGGAATATGGGAAAACTCTTCGGGAAAACACCCTCTTTGAATACCGAAGGCATTTGCCAACATTCAAAACGATTCAACACCGAAAATTGTATTCTGAACACAATATTTAGTTTGGCGCGAAATTTTAATTAAAAGTCTTACTATTATTTTATTATTATTTCTGTTTTTTTTAATTTTTTTTTAATTAGGTTTGCCTAAAATGCCTCCTAAAATACATTCGCTAATTTCCTAATACTGCACAGCGCAGTTTCATGCCGCTTTGCGTGCTTTCATAACTTTGCGTAGGCGTAGGGGTTCACCTACATATACCGTTAGGTATTACGTTACTTGCGAAATAAATAACTCAAACTGACTTGACGAAAAATTGCATGGTGTCAGTTTAATAAATGTATGTAATTACTAATCATTATTTAAGCGGCTTTTAAAATTCCATAATGGCGCCATAAATGTGGTCACATAACTAAGCTGGTCGTTAAAATGGTGTGCAAAAAAATTATGCTGAACATGTTACAAAATATTCAACTAATATAAAATCAAAAACAAAAAGCAAAAATTAATAAAAGGAAATATTTAAATCCTGGAAAATAGATAAAGAAAAAAAATTACAAAAACAAAGTGGCGCCTAAACAGACAATGATTTAACAAAACATATATATAAGTGTATACACATATGTATGTATATATTCAAATATGAAAAAAATATTTACAAGCATGTTTAGGGTTATTAACATATGGCAAAAAATATTTACAAGCATGTTTAGGGTTATTAACATATGGCAAGTAAAGCAAAAGTAGGCCAAACTCAAATAGATATCGAAGGAGACTCATAGAACACCACTCAAGCTGCAGACAACTATCAACTTAATCTGTGGCATGATTTGGGAGCAGGAAAGCCAATAAATTAAAAAAGAGAATGAGAAGTTAAAGCTCTGCGGAAATCAGAAACAAAAGAAATTCTCAGCGTCTGTAGCCGAACACATAGACACAACCACTTGACAGTCTATTTGGTGTCGCCAAATCCTCCAATGGTATGTGCCACATTTGTTTGTGGCAGCTTATGGACATATATCAAATTTTGTCATTCATCATTTACATGCAACAACACAAACTAACAGCAACAAGATTAACAAGACATTTGTTAAGGAATTAAAATCGACGCAGAATAAACAAAGCAAATGTGTGAGAGAAATTGTTAAATAATGAATTTAATTAAAGGAAATCCATCGAGCGATAATTCCGTATGAAATTTACAGTTACACATGATCACTTATAGGAAATAATCACTTGAGAAAATACTGTAATGTTCTTTTTTTGACATTTCCACATTTCCTCCGCCTGACAGCTGTATTGTGTTCGGCGACGCGGCCGCAAGCCCTCCGACAGCGCCAATATTGCCACAGCACCACAATTGTAAATCGCATCAATGATCTGACACAATGGATGGCAAATAAATGCATAGTTGTCCACTCATTGCCACCCCCTCTCGCAAAGCAATTCATAAATTTAATATTCATATTCCGGCGCAGAGTTTGACTCCGAAAGCGGTAAATAAGTATGCGCGGGGATGTATGCTCATTTGTGAACGCGCGTTGTTGTTGGTCGCCGGCTTTGATTGTTGCTGTAATCATGTTCGCATTGTTGTTTTTATTGTTGTTTGTTTTTATGACAAGCGCAAGTGTCAGAAACCGCATAGAACTATTAATCAAAATCATCTCTTTTACAAGAACAATATGATTGTTTGTTGTTGGAGTACAATAACCCTAGTGGTATAGTTCTCCTCATTGATTTGGCGATTGCAGTTTGTAAGCTATTACTTGTTGTTGTTACTTCTTGTAAGTCGCATGCCTTAATTTGCAAATAGCCTGTGAAATGTTTGGAAATCAAGCTGTTTTGATATACATTAAGACAACATAGCACCCGAAAATTTAAAATAAATTCCACTGGTAAAAGATATTTCAAAAAATGTATTTTGATAAGTTAGTAAGGCTGTTCGTATTTACTATGCCAAATATGAGCGCAATCTGTCCACCAGTTTGTGTACTGCAGCTGTTTAAGTCGGTACACCTCAGTAGATTTTTACAGTGGATAAAAACATCACACAAAGAATTTGTATAAAATTTTGTATTTCTAACCAAATTTCGAGCTTGAAGTTGTTGCAAATATTGGAAGAAGCTTACGGTGATTATGTTTTATCAAAAACACAATCCTACGAGTGGTACAAAGCCTTCAAAGACGGTAGAGAGATCGTTGAACTACCTTCGACTTCTTCTACTGATGAAAATACTAAAAAAACAAAGGATATGATTTTTGAAAATAGTCAGGCAAGTGGTAAAGAGATGACAAGAGAGCTCTATATTTCAAGCGAGTCCGTTCGAAGGACTTTGGTGGATATTTTGAGTATGAAATGCTCAGCTCGTCCATATAAAGCGGATTTTTTTTTCCAAAAGAGTACGATACTAACCGGTTTAAAGTCAAAAACGCACTGAATACCGTCGATCAACCACCGTATTTGCCAGGTTTGGCTCCAAATTATGTTTTCTCAAACTGAAATAGCCGCTCCGTGGAACCCGTTTTCAGTTGATCGAGGAGATAAAACAAAATTCGCTGAAGAAGCTAACGGCTATCCCAAAATGTGCTTATGAAAAGTATTTCGAAGACTGAACTGCGTCGAGTCTAACTATATAATATGTTCATTGAGAAACAAATATCTGTGAAATGTGCGAAGAATTTTCAAAATAAATAATATACCAGTAACAACTTTGCTTTCAAAAATTTGTATTTTCATTCCCTACTTTCTTTTATGGGTCTTGAAAAACGTTATCAGATCTTAAATTGTATTTTCCATAAGGATCCTAAGTATCACCGATCCATTTCAGAAATTTAATATATATGTATGGCATTTTATTACCATATCTATAAAGTGAGATTGATTTGTCCCATGCTTTTCTGTTAATAGTCCCAAATAATAATTAGCAAATAAATCCCCGTACATTAATCCAATTATATTGACCTCACACCCGACTTATCTTCTAGTGGTGACCCAATCAAAGCGGGGATTTTGGTTATATAAATAGCGGATGTGGCTGAAAATTCTCCAATAAAGACTTAGAACATTAGAGAAAATATATTTTGGTTATTATTCCAACAAATTTATTTACAACGTTATCCTATTGTCTTAAAGTAAAGTTATTACCTAAGCTAGGCAAGCTATCTTAAACCGAATGGTTTTCATAGCTCCGACGATGTCACATTAGTAAATTTAACAAACATTTTTGAACAATGTCTAAATTAACTGATCTTGCAGCTGTATTAATTTCACTCTAAGGTTTCCTTCGGTTATACATAGCAATAAAACCCTCCTTAAAAATACTGAACAAATTTGTGTAGAAAAATTTAGTTGATTTTGAGAAATAGTGCCAAGTTAACAGTCTCCAAATCTTAATCGCTGCGGTTGCGTAGTTTAGAATTTCGTTGAATCCTAATTTCGAGTATTTCTTCTCATCCGTTGCCACTTTAATCGATGTAAGCGCAAAATGTTTTTATTTTTCTAATATTTTAATAGTTAATACCGACTATATGAGCGATTATGTAACATTAGTAGTAGCCAATTACTCATACTCAATCCCTAAATTGAATTAATAGTTTTAAGAGCATCCTTCATATCTAGGTTAAAGTAAAGTGATCCAAAGGGTACAGCAAACAAGGATTTTTTTGGTGACAACCTTGTAGTTTTTAAGAGATCTTATATATTGTAATTACGAACATTCTTGAACAAAGGAAATTACAGTCTATCAGCTGCTCAGCATTGAATATCGAATCGAAGTATTATCGAAAAATCGATCAAACCACAAAAAATTATTAGCGGCTCCTCCTCCAGTAAAGTCATAAATGACATTTTGACAGAACTTTGTGCAACAAAGTGTGACAGTATAACAAAAGAATTGAGTTTGAATACAATTGCATGCAGAAGCAATGAGCTAGATGCAGTGAGTCGAAATGAACAGAATTTAAAACTATTCACTTTTAATTGACAGGTGGCCAACTGACATATGTAATTTTTCGCGAAGACTAAACAAAATAATAATGAAGTAAAATAATGCAAAATTGATATGCTATGATATATAGATGCAACGCGTATTATTGGTTGGAAAGTTTAGGTGGTTATAAACGAGAGTCAGTTAGGTATAGTTGTCGTTATTTGATATAATATACTATAACTTTGATGAATTTTTCAGTCGAAATGGATTTAATTTCTCCGAAAGATGGCAACTCTAGCTTGAATATTTTTGATATAGACGTACAAAAAATTTGTCATATATATTCATTATTATATGTGACCTGGTCTACGGAAAGGGGGCTTAGGTGTCAAAAAATCTTAGCTGATTCGGATGGAAGATGAGATGCTTTTTCACGTGATAGAATCCAAAAAGTCATAAACTAGTTTTCGCACGTTAGCTCCCTTTTCGTAGACCAGATCACTTATTATTTTTCAAGCCGAAACAAATCTTATTTTTCAGAAAGTGGCAACTCCGACAGAAATATTTTTCATAAATTTCTGGAATAGTTTTCACATGATATCACATTTGAATTTTCTAGTCGAAATAAATTTAATTTTCCGAAAGGTGGGAACTCTGAAAAAATATGCAAGAGCGAACCGTGGGCTAACTATTTAGAAATATACCTCAAACTAGTTGAAAAGTAGTTATAAGTACATACATTGTTGATTTTAGCACAGGGTATTTGGTATATACATATGTATTAAGGGTATACATACAATATACATACATATTTCTAACACATGTACATATAAGCGTGTCCATGGCTAATAGCCAATAAATAAAAATTACAAACCGTTCGTTCTATTTAATGGTCATTCTACATTTCGATCATAAATAAAGATAACATTTTGCAAATTTTTAGCAACGCATGAGTGCACAGCGGACACACCTGCTGAGTTTGCTCATGGCTATTTATATAGCATAAGCGCGTGCATACACATTTACCTAAGCACGAGCGAAAAATTTTAGAGGGGAGGTTGATTAGTTAAATAATTTTTTGAGAACGATGGCATAAATTTGAAATAAAATTTTAAAATTCTAGAGATACCTATACTATTGCACACAGAAATATATTTTTACTTCAAAAACTCTACTCGACTTCTTCTGACCCCTAACCAAAACTCTATTTGAAAAAAAAAAAAAAAAAACAAATATTTTATTTATATTTTACACTTCTCTATTTCTCTACGCCCATCTACTAATATAAATACATGAAATGTGTTATACAACGCGAATATATTAAAAGAACAGCCTTCAGCTGTCAATATTATTTGTGTTCATTTTTAAATGTCAGCTAGTATTAGTATTAAAAAAGTAAATATTGCCTGCGTTTGTCATCAAAATAAATTAACTAAATTTTCAGCTGTCAAAAGAGAGTTCACACTTTTTGCATAAATGAGTTTTTATATAACGAAAATGTGGTGGCAACACTGCTTCAGCCAAATTTTCTAAATACCATACGATGGGTGAACACTTCAATCGTATTTAAGTCATACAAGTATGATGCATAGTTACACAGATTCACTTAATAAATTTATCAATAAACTCGAGCAGTTTGCGCCAGGCAAAGTTATGGGTCAAAGAAGTTCAAACTATGGGTTAAGTGTGGTTAAATCGGAGGTTCGGAGAGATCAAGAGAGAGGTGAAGATATGGTAGTGAAGTGAAAAGGAAACAAGCGAGGAAAGATTCCATATGATGTCATTTGAAACAATCCCAGATTATTTCCCTATACCATAACACTATAAAAGACAATGAAGCTATCAGAATAAGAAAAGCAAAAACCTTAACTTCAATTGCACCAAGGCAGAAAAACAGTTTGTATGACAGCTATATGATGCAGAGATACGTACTGGAAAGTTTCATCAGATATTGTATCCATAAACCACTTGAAAAATAACGGATTCTTTTTGAAGATACCTCGACATGTAAAAAACTTTTAATACTTGAACTTGGTTTTAATTGTTCAGTTTCAAAAATTTATTGAGATATCTTAGCGTTGCCTCAGGAAGTACTGCTGCCTTTTTGGAATAATTCGTCAGCATTTTTGTTTCATTTCTTTTCCAAGCACTTTTGACCCTGAGTTTTTCAGTTGGATTTAAGTCCAGATTCTATGGATATCAATCCAAACCCGTCAAGTTTTCGGCTTAAAATCAAGTTTTGATACTCCCAGCAGTGTTCTTGGCGTCGTTCGCTGCATAAAAATGTATTTTGCATTCTTGTATTCCTTTACAAATAACTTCATTGTACGCGACAATATATATTTATGTAAATACTGCTATTTTTCCATACAGTTATTCATCGACTAGGTACCTACCACCCTACCACGAAAACGCTGTCCAAACCATAGTACTTCCTCCTCGATATTTAACTAGTTTTAAAGTAAATCGAGGGTGCAGTTTCTTATTTAGTGGGCGTCGAACAAATTGTTTTTCATCTGATTAAAATAAATTAAACTTGGATTCATCGCTTCACAGTATTTGGTACAAATATTAAGAAGGAAATACGCTCCTTTGTAAACACTCCACTTCTACTGGGTATCAGGCCACAAAGGCATCGAGGGCAATGACATAGCCGAGTCTACTAACATTTTCTTCATGCGCAGGCATCCTAAAGGATGACTACTCCTCATAGACCTAGCAACTGAGCTACATTTGGTACGGCATACATATATATATATATATGTACAAATATATATAAGACTCCTGTTTTTTCATTTTGAATAGCTTTAGATTAATTAAATTGAGTCCACTTAAATTTTCCCTCCAGAACTATTTGTTTGTTGTTAATAAAATTTGTAAACTTGTAACAATACAACAATAAACAAATGCATTGAGGGTAGCGAAGCGGCAGTGAACAAATGCAAATGCGTGCACCGCCGCAGACATTGGTCAGAATCAGAGTCAAGCCAACCAGAACAACAACAGGGGAACAACATCCGCGATAGCGCCCAGCGAGCCCAGCGCCTTGCGGCTATTTTGCGACATGTTTCGACCCTCAAGCCGTCATTTGCGCGGCGTACCAGCTGCAGACCAACAGACACACTCGTGCATACTCACTGTCCGCCGCAGTCGCAGCTCTCGCGATAATCAATCATAATCAGAAAAACTGTTGTCATCTTTCAAAAAGCTATGCCGCACGCCGGCGAGTCGCGTCAGGGCGACAGTTCGACGTATCGTTTCGTCTCGGTCACAAGCGTTTATGACAGTTGCATTGTCCCGCTGTCGCATTGCATGTATTGCCATGTACAACAAATGTGCTGGATATAATTATGGTATATACGTCAATGCGCTGGCTGGTGTCACGGTGCTTCCCGTAAATGTCTAAATTCTTGTTGCAATTTAATGGTTGTTGCTGTGTAATGTAATGAGCGCATGAAATTTAATCGAATTAAATGGCTACTGGTCTCAATCAATTAGTTACATGTGTACATACGTATATGTATTACTCTATATGTTCGTCTGTCGTATGTTGGGGTTTGTCAAAGGCAAAAACAACACTAATAAATTAAAGTAATTAACCGCGGCTGGTTTTAGGTAATTGACAATAGTATTAACAGTTGAGACTAAACTATAGACTTGGTCTCGTTTATAACGAAATTCAACAAATGGCAGTTCATTTGGAAGACAGTTATTATAGGAAGGACTAAGATCTTTCAGGGTTTATTATAATTTTATTATGAGTGAACATCCGAAAGAATAGTGAATTTACTTCTTCACAACCTTCAATATTCTACTTATTTACCAAGTGTGACGAACTTTTTTGACACCCTTAAACATTGTTCCCAAATAGGCTGACGACAACCTTACCCCACGACGCTCAATACCAATGGTCAATGCCTTGACCAGCGCATTGGAATGGACTTACTTACCCCCATGGTTAGGTGCCATGGCACTACAATTAAGTCTTCGTTCAGAAACTAGTACCAGTGGAAGAGTTGAACCCCAGACCACGGGCGACCTTCGACTAGAAGAAGATGGTCTTCCGAATACGCACAATACTTGCATATTGGCTCGAGCTGCCCAAGCAAAGAGTCCATCACGAGATTCCACTATATGGCCCACAGATGAAACCCTGTGGACATCTACGAACCACTCCGATTATCACACTCCTATACATGCCGACTAGAAAGCCTTTCTGTCCGAAAAGTAACTCCACCAAATAGTAATTTCTGAACAGCCTAGCTAATCCAGTCATTGCACCACTCGATTCTAGCTTAGGTAGTCAAAGGCCCTTTTAAGTCAACAAATATGCCAAGGACATATTTGTTAACATTCTTCGTAATAACATACTCAAGCCGTTCCACTATAACTCTTTGCAGCACGTTTCCAAGTACTGGAAGAAGACTGATGCCCCATAAGAATGAGGATCGCTCCTGATCTTATCAGGGGACTTCAAAAGAGAAACAACTATAGAACTTTTCCACTCGAATAGAAAGTTGTCAAGGCACCTTATGACGGATAGAAATGTGCTTAGGCGTTTATTTTTAAACACATCACAACCAAGAAGGTAGTGTTGGGATGGTTCCGTCTCGTCTTCTTTTATAAAAATTCTGCAACTTTCATCTAGTAAGATCCTCAACCTTACTGCGCAGACGCCCATAGGGCAGTGGAGTGTTAGAACTCCCACAACCTGGAAAAGGCTAGCCTTCCTGAGGGCAAAGAACTCACTCACTGGATGGTGGATCTTGAATTGAAGTTTCCTACAGTGCATGGAAAGGTGGTAATCTAGCGCTGACAAATCTTGCGCTAAGCTCAGCTATGCAGTAGTAAAACACAGAAAGAGAATAGTACACCGACTAGTTCCCATTCTACTGATAGCTAGGCTAGGATGCCTTTCACTGCCAACTCGTCAGATTTATAGTTACCCGTGATTCCGCTGCGGCAAATAAATCACCAAACGACTAGATGCCATTTAGCACTGAATGGTTAGCGAGCTCAAGGTTAGTATCGCCACAGTGCTATCCGACTGGATAATTACTTCTATGAAAGCTGCACTCCGAAGTTATCGATCTGCAGATACTTTAATTTGCAAGAAAATCAGCTTGAAAAATACTACAATGATCAGGAAGTCTGAAACTGAAGTTGTTAGAGAGCTCCTGACAATAAATAATATACTGTCTACCATTATTCTTTTTAACTCGTTAAGCTTATTTGACTATATCTTCGAGCACAGACCCTCAAATATTTTACTATAAATGCAAACGGGAAACGAAAATAGAAGCTTTATTTATTCTCATAGTCTCCACTAGCTCAATATACTTAACCCACACGTTCTTTATCTGAAATTTTCATCTAATCTGCCGAATAATTCGGCATGGTACAGCTTATTGGCCGTGTCGCCTTTCTCCAGGTAGTTAGTATCGTTCACATCTTAAAAGTCGCAATCTTTCCGGGCATTAGGACCTTTTAGAGTTGACATGTGTACTATATATCCAATTTTCGACTGTTCATTAACTCTATAGAGAACCATAGGTTTCATACTTTGTCGATCGGAAAAACTTCTGTGGATTAGTCCCTCGAAGACCAATTTTTACTAAACCACACGAACATTGACAGTGTTCGGGTTCTTCTCATGAAAGTAAAGGTTTCAAGCACTGTTTGGCTTTTCTAAAACGTACAACTACATAACTGTAAAAGCCCATAGCTATATAATACGAATACTGCTATACTTGCGACGTCTATTTGTAATGTAATAAGGAGCGCCAATATTTACGGTGATGAGCTTTTGAATTAACTCATCCTACTCACTAAATAATAAATATCGCAATCATAACCACTTCATAATAATAATTTGGAAAGAAATTTCACCCTTGACATATTGGACTGCAAAAATTTCACACTTCCCCGAACGCCATTATTTTAAGCTCACGAGCGATAACTCAATTACCAAAAGAGCTGCGGATGCAGAGTCCAAAAGTTGAGCACAACTGCCTTGCCACTATTCTACACGAATACACACATACGCTAGAACTAGAGGACTACTCCAGCAGCGACATAATTCATTCTTACAGCTTCATTTAAACGCTGCGAGCAGCCGGGACCGAGCAGCCAGTGCGCTCCTTGTGACTTCATGGACTTACTGTCATCGTGGATCACCATGGAAGCTCGCACTTGCCACTGCCCATCCGCTTGCGCATCATTTGATGGATTGGAATTGTCGCAGCTGCTGACATTACGTTGTGGCATGCCGCACTGTGACATTGGGGAGTTGCCAGTTGCATGCAATAGCAACAATAAAACCAATATCAAGTCATGCAACCAAACGTTGGCAGCAAACAATTGTCAATGCGAAGAATGCAAGTGAAAGAAAAGTCGCAAAGCTGCAAGAAACTGCGAATGCGGCGAGAAGGGAGAGACGTAGACCAGAATAATAATAATAATGCGCACTGCTTAGTGTCGTATTCGGGTGACACGACTGGGAATGCCGCAAAGTGGCTGTGGAAATTACAAAAATGTTCATGGACAGCGGAGACAAAGGCGTGTTTGCTGGAAATGTGGGGCGCTTATGGTTAATAAGAATGTCTGGACAGTGGTGGAATATGAGTTGGGAAATCATGCTGCACTATGACAAAAATGCAACCCTGTTGATGTGATGTCATGCGGAGTAAAGCGTCGCATATCGTTGGTATGAAGCGGCAACTTGACCAATTGATGAGAAGAGATGAGGGTTTAATTACTTAGCGTTCAAATATCATGGATTATCAGAATATTTTGGAAAAATAAGTATTCGAAAATACTTCGGACTTATGGGAAATTGCGTTGATTAAACGAAGGAATCCCGGACCGGAGATAGTCGGGTACTTAATTAAACACAATATACTAATTTGAGAGCTCCTGAAGTTGAATCAATTTACATTCACGTAAAAAGGAAGTATGAACCGGTGATCGGGTTCTTAAATAAACCCAACATAGTAACATCTCCTTTCTTCAGCCGTTCTGCGGAATAATTATTTTCGAAATCTGCTATCAAAGTGTGCCAACATTTTTTTCGCTGATATCTTTAACTATAGATTTATTTCGTTTTCGGGAAATATGATGGCCCAAATCTTCAAATGATCGCTTGACTGGCATTTGCTTTTCTAGGTTTCTAATTACAAACGATTCTTCGGTAATCCGATTCCATAGTTCAAAGTCGAAATACCGCAATGATTCAAATTATGTTTAGGCTATGTAAGTTGGGAAAAGCCGGCTGCGTATTGGTATCCAAAGATTCTGCGGTCAATACTTTCATCTATTTATCTTACTAAAATGGATGGTATTTAAATCTTCCGTCCTGCTATATGGTGCAGCGGCATGGACTATGACAACAGCTGATGAGGCGGCGTTACGAGTTCCCGAGAGAAAGGTTCCGTGAAAGATTTATGGTCCTTTTCGCGTTGGCTGCATCGAATACTGCAGACGATGGATTGATGAGCTGTATGAGATATACGATGATATTGACCTAGTTCAGCGAATCAAGAGACGCTAGCGAGATCATGTCGTCTGAATGGATGGAAACACTCCAGCTCTGAGAGTATTCGATACAGTATCTGTCGGAAGAATCAAAGGAAGAGGAAGACCTCCAATCTGTTGGAAAGACCAGGTGGAAACAACCTGGGTGCACTTGGAATCTCCAATTGGCAAAAAGCGAAAAGGAAGAACAACTGTCGCGCTGTTGTGAACTCGTAAGCGATCTCTAAAAGAAAGAAGAAGAAGAGTCAGTTTTGGTTCAAAAATATTCCTTGGACCTCTATTCGAAGTGTTGAGCCTGTTCCAAATAATAATTTTTGTTCTTCGATTACTAAAAGGACAACAAACCGACTCTTACCTACTGGGTTCAGATTTAATTATGCCTGACGTCTACAACAATAGTTAGGCTGAGTCACTTCTATCTTCAAACCGCCAGACTTCCTCAAATGCAGCTGCTCAAAATTATGAAAATTCATAACTATATCAGCGCATTTCCTATTGGCGAACCGCATTTACCGCAAAAAGCACAACCATTAATCAAATTAGGCAATAAACTACCGCACAGATCCGCCGCCGCTCAGCCGCATCTCATTACCGATGTGCGATTACCTGGGCAAGCATTCATCATCGCATGACGGCGGCGGCGTCATCAAACCGAAAAGTAAAGCCCGCACTCATCTCTAGACCAAAAATTGCAAGATCATCAGCGCAGCCGCTTTTGGCTCCCAAGCCGATCATCTTACCCGCTTGTTGCCACATGCGCCGGCAACTTGTTTACTATCGTGGGTCGGCGTTGACTTTATTTATTTGTTACTCGTTGGCGCTTCGGCACACACAGTAGCCACGCCATGCTCCACTTTTATTTGTAGGTCAAATTTGTGCTGATCTTTTCTAGCTTTCAAGTAGACTGCTTTGCGTTACTTGCTGCTTTCTTTTACCCTTTTTATTTTGCTCAGCTCCAAAATTCTCTTTTGTTTTTGTTTCCGCTGATCGCTGGTTCTGGCATGTTTTGCCATTTTTGGCTTTCGCTTTGGTTGCCATTCGGCTCGGCATGGTCGCTTTGACGCGTCATTTTTCAAATAAGGCACCGCTGAAAAGGCCACAACCTTTCCAAACAACGCCCGCTGCATGCCACAAATGCTTTTAATGGCAAATCCAAGTAATGCACTCAGTTGCAGTCGTTAATGCGCTTTAATTTATGGCAATCAGCAATTGGAAATTGCATGTAATCCAAATAACCTGGTATGTGTGTCAGTGGTGTTGTGAAAAATAGTTACTTGAGCCTCATTTCCTTTAGTGGGCGATTAGCAGTTGTAGACCCAAAAACGCAAATGCCATTAGGACAATTGGATGGGAAGAGTTGGAACAAATGTGAAGTAATGTTTGTAAATATTTCGGATGGTATTAGAAGGAAAGAATATCAAGTTTACCGTTAAGTTTTAAGAGGGGCCGTGGGTTCTAGCTGGCCACAAGAACAATTGAGTTCAGAGTTTTGGAAAAAAATTTAGACTCAAACGACTACAATATCGCCATACCAAAAATGTTACGGTTGAAAATTAGTGATCTACAGGATCATCTATGGTATTTTGAAATAAAAAAGGCGGCCTAAATCACTATTTCAGATTCCTTTCTCAGATGGAAATATACTTAGCTCGGAAGAAAACACTTGCTATGTTTGCTTTGAAATGGTATCTCTTTCTTACTCGAGCTGCCTCATACATTCTTAAGGTGTGATCGTAAATATATTGAGTCTAAAATGAACGTATAACTTTCACATGTATCAGCCGAGCTCTTGAAACCTAGCGACGATGTACGGGTACTTTGCATATATGAACTCTTTTTCAAATATGATCGGAAAAATGGATTCCCAAAGATTAGAACCTTATCGAGCTCGGCTCTAATCACAAGACAGCAATTCACACAATCTACGTCAACTACCGCGGAATCAACCTTTAGAATTTCTGGAAGAAGGTCTTATCGAGTCTACTCTGTGAGAGAGTGAAACCTATAGTCAACAAATTGATTGGACCTTATCAATGTTGCTTCCGATCTGATAAATCCAACCCCTAAAGAACCCAAGAAAACAGATCGACACGCAAACACGAATTCATATCAATAATACAACGTTAGAATTTAGAATCCCTACAAACTTAAAAAGCAATGAAAAATGATATTGAGCGCTAACATTAGCTCCTTCAGAAGAGTGAAGGACTTCCCCAGTCGTTCGATATCAAACAAGGTTTTCGCTACTATTTTTTTTTTTTTTTTTTTCAAAATTTACCAATTACTCGGCTAGACCGACAATATCGACAAAATAATCCGCAACAACCAGCTATCTCAAGCATAGAAAAGCGAAGCAGATAGGCCTGGTGTACAATACGAAGTATCTCCTGTCATAAAAAAAAATCTCCACAATGATTGAGAGATCACGTTACTGTCGTCAGTTATAACTTCGAAGTAGTGTAAGATTTCATCTATCTGGGCTCCAGATTTAATGCTAACAACGACGTAAGCCTCGAAATCGTTCGAGTAAAGAGTTTTCCGAAGAAATTTTGATCAAAATACTTCAAGAGTTAATTAAATCAGTAGACATAAATGATATAAAATTTCCTGTAAACATTTCGGTTTGAAAAAAATTAGCTTGCCGTTTATCTATTCAGAAGTATTTTTTTCTCAGGCATGGTACCGTCAATGCCATACCGCCTATGATAATTCTGAACTCATTCTGTGCAACCGCTTTGTAATTTGACATAAATACAGGTGGCACAGAGTTTTACTCAAAAGACCACCAGCGTAGTATTGTTTAAGTCTGGGCGCCACTAAATGGTTTAGGAATTAAAGCTCAAAGCCAAAAAAGCAAATTGATGTAAATTGTTTTTAGCTTAGAGGGATTTCAATTACAGTGTCCCATTTCAAATGAAAAAAGTTGCTAAGACGCAGCTGCGTGGAGTTTATGATTAACCATTCAGTGGCTGAGTTTTTCAAGTTTTAAAAATATTATATTATAATTTATATCAATAAGTTAGCTATACATAATCGTAGTTATGAAAGTATAAATCTATAAGTTTGGAGTATATAGAAAAAAAAACAACAATTTCAAAATTCGATGTATGGTATAGCCGACAAAAATCTATCGATAATTGCAAATTCAAAGTAAAACTGTATGACCTATGTAGTATATGATATGACACAATGTGATTTGTGGCACTGGAGATATACGACTGCAACGACATGTATTGACAAAATGCGAAATAACTTTTTCGACTACCCTATATATAATATTCTTCAAAAATCTTATAAAAACCTCGACAACGGTATTGCCATCAAGCAGTAGTTTCTTAGTTTGTAAGATCATTATAAAAGGTGTAATAAAAAGAAATTCATAATTTATTAATTAAGTTGAAAGTTTTATGCTTTTCTTTCTATTCTGAAAGTAATTTCATAACGTCACTCTTATAGAAATCCGCTTTCCTTTTGGTAAAAAAAACTTGAACAGTCGATCTTCACAGACTTTCCTTTAGAGTAAAATCAATCGTAATAGACAGGAACAAGTAATGATCACTTGACTCGATGTCCAGACTATAAGTTGGACGCATTAGCATTCATAAACAAGCTCCCCGAGTTTCTCACGAAACCGCAAGAGTAAATTCAGATATAATGCCACCTGAAATAATGGCTCTGGAGTTAAAGAGAGTGTACGAAAAAAGCAAAAATAAAAGCAGGTCTCAAAAGCTAAAGAGTGCGAGGAAGAAAGACATCAGTGTCTAAAAGAATGGCAAACTCTGTGGGAATCAGCGCCCAAAGGACGATGGACGCAGAGGTTGATTAAAAATGCTGAAACCTGGGTAAGTAGAAAGTGTGGCGATGTTGATTTCTATTTGACGCAGCTACTATCTCGTCATGGCTACGGCCTTCACAAATATGGTCATCATGAGGTAGTAATTCCTTTGAAAACATCGGCTCTGCATCGCTTAGAAGGTACTACACCACATCGGCCACTACCTTCGCCCTCACTAACATGAATCCCCATAATGCCCCGTATATTTGCAGACTGTGGAATGCATTCAAAAAAGGGGTATCTTATCCGAGGCATCGCATTCAATGGAGCGATGAATTGTAGCAGTTATACGGACGACATTGACATAGATCAGCGACTACGCTGGCTAGGTTATATCGCCCGAGTGGATGGAAACACTCCAGCTATGAAAGTATTTGACAGGTGCTGTTGTTAACTCGGCTATAACAGCGTAGCGGTGTCTACGCCAGTAAAGAAGTCTAAGAAGTTGGATGTCTTAGCTGAGATAGTGCAGTTTTTACGACAATATTGATATCTTGGATTTGCATTCAGCTCAAAGCTCTACCTAGTTTTTTCGAAAAACTGTTATTTTCTTCTTCAGAACAAAATACATTGCAAATAAAATTAGATTTTGCTTTCAAAGTTATTTTTACTTGAAAAAAATTAATTGCAACGCATTCCTGCAAAGGTTAAAAGCAGAAATCAATACTGAAAAGCCAGCTGAAAATTTCCTTTCACAATTATGCGTCAAATGGAATAGATTGCCATAAAAATTAGTCTAAAAAGCACTTTACAACAACAGCAATGCATGATATACGACGAAAAAATGCAAAAGGCAACAACAAGTAGCTAGAAGCCGCTCATTTGCTTGCGTACATAGTATTTGCCTCCAAGCAGCGCATGCGTCCACACAATGGCCGCGCATGCGCAAGCAATGTCTCTCTATGCCCGAGTGCGACTGCTGGCAGCGACACAATTTGCATACTACGCAACCAGGCGACTGCAAACTAGTGCAACTTTGCTAACACTATTCTCAAGTTGATTGTTGTTATTGTTTTGGTATGTAGTGTATTGGGCCCACGCGCTTGCGCACAATAATTACACAGCAACTCAATTTAGAAATGGAAGAAGTTGCCATATTTCAATAAAACATTGGCAGCAAACAACAAAAACATAAAAAGCAAACTTGCAGCAGCAAACAAGTTGCATGAATGTGTTGCATGAGTAATGATGCGCTTATGGCAACCGCAAATGTAGTGGAATTTATGCGACAGGATGAATTTTTGCGCTGCAACAGTGGCAAGTAGAACTACTGCGGTCGCTTCGGATAGACCGTATGCAGATATTTTTGCCAGGAACAAGCTCATAAATTTCCTCTCCTTTGCCCTGGTGCCTGGCTGATGCTCCACAAGATCGCTAAGACTGTACTGGGGGCAGCAGTCGGCCTACAACGGCGCCAATTAACATATTAATTACCCGGCATTGCAGCAATGAACCACAAAATGCAACAACAACAAAACTCAGCCCAAAGCCAAGATGGATGCAGCATTCCTGGTGCAATCGCAGAGCAAAAGGACGTCGGTCGGTGCTCATAATGTGGCACATGCAAAGTGCTGCCACATTCGTGACGACGGCGGCCGCAGCAGCTGCAGTGACATTTGTTGTTGCATGCCGCTGTGGCGGGTTGGCCGCAGAAACCTTATCGCTGCACGCGATCGATTACGCAGTCACAGCGAATTGATTTAATTTGATCGCATTTTTAATGCTGTCCCAACTGTCGGCAGTGGAAATCGCAGCGTTGCATTGTTTGCTGCCTCCACAGCCGGCTAATTGTGGGCAGCGAAAGTGGGAGGCCAGCAGGACGCAACAAATTTGCAACAAATTGCTCTAGATTGCAGTGAATTAATTTGTTCGGCTTGTCAAGTAGGTTTCACCCATTTGTTGTTTTTGTTTTGCTGCTTTTCGTTGCGCTTAGGCAGTTTTCTAGTGTCACTCGAGTTGTTTAACATTGTAAGCAATCAATTCCGCGGTTGCGGTTAACTTTGTGGATAAGCAGGAATCGTAGCTAATAGCAACTGTTGGCGAAGCAAGCATATCGAAGGCAGTGCAGGTATTATATCGATAGTCACTTTGTACAGTCTGTCTTTTCTTGTGTAGTTCTGTCTTCTTTATTAAAATTTTTTTTTTTTTTTTTTTTTTTTTTTTTTTTTTTTTTTTTTTTTTTTTTTTTTTGTTTTTTTAATCGGCATAAAACTTTTCACTGCTGGGGCTCTTAAGATATGCTGTCTTAACTCTTACAATTAGCCTTCAGATTCCGAATATGTCTGAATTGTTACCAAAAATATTAATCATTATGTTAGATATTATATTGAAATTTGGAGAGAATATTTTTTAATAATAGTATACCCTAGCTCCCATATATGTATCTAACATAGAGATTTTCTAGTTGACATTATACCGTATATTTCGGTCGATATTTAAGTTATTTCAAGGGATCGTCCCAGTGTAACGCTCCGAAAAATCACTGATTTTCGCGATTTTTTGTGGTGTAAATTTAGTTAATTCCAGTCCGTTTTTTTTTTTTTAATATTGTAATTTATATACATTCATGACAAATACAAAATGATTTTTTTTATTTTTATTTATTGTGTGTATAATAGTCAAATAAATTGTTGAAGTTACACAGTTGCAGCCACAATTTTGATCTAAAACAAACATTGCGCAAGGGTTATTAATCTGTAGTAAAGAAGTCTTGCGGTATTTTCGCTAGTTGACGCTGAGAGCGCGTAGTCTAGTTTTATTCGTCGCATCGGGTCATGCTATAACTTTTTGGAAAGCTCATTTCACGCGCTAATTTGTGTTTGATTGATTGTCGTTTCTTTTAAGTCGTTCGCGAGCGTCGCAAACATGGGGCAAAATAAAGAGAAAATACGGCATATTTTACAGTACGAGTACTACTACGATAAAGGTAAAAATGCATCTCAAGCCACCAATAAAATTTGTGCAGTTTATGGCACGATACAGTTTCCATTTCCACCGCACAACGATGGTTTCAACGTTTTCGTTCTGGTGTAGAGGTGGTCGAAGATGCACCACGCTCCGGAAGGCCTGTCGTCGAAAATYGCGATAAAATCGCTGAATTGGTCGAAAGAGACCGGCATAGTAGCRGCCGTAGCATCGGTCAAGAGCTGGGCATGAGTCATCAAAAAAAAAGTTTTGAACAATTGAAAATTCAATAAAAGTACCGCAAGACTTTTTTGACAAACTATTATAAAGGGTTAGTAGTTTATTACAGTTGAGTAAATAATTCGGGACAAACTGTCCACCAAAATCATTCAAACGGACTCACAAGAGATGTCGAGTTCTCTTATCTCTCTGCAAAAAATCGAAGGTCATCCCGAACTACGCATGTCTTCATAAATTTTTTGAAATATCCTTTATCCGGAGAGTTTTTTCGACCTCACATTTTTCTTCATTCTTATTCGCTATGATAAAGATTCAATGCGAAGAATCCCTATTCCGCATCTAAAACTAAAGTTTTTTTTTCTTTTTATTCTTTTTATCTTTTCTTTTATTATTTTCGGTTACAAGCAGCTTCCACCAAAACATTTGATAAAATATTTGCATTTTTCATGTCTCCGAATATTTTGCATAATTCATGCAACCTCATTTCTACAACATTCCCAGATTATTCAAATCACACAGACTCGTCTACTTTCATATGTATGTGTGTATGTAAATGACATCGACATTGATACGCCAAAGTAACTGATGTTTACAGTGGCATTATTAACAGGACATGCGGCTACAAAATGATACACAATCGCGAACCGACACAAAAAACACGAAACCACAACAAAAACGTCAACAAAGGCTGTGGAATAATCACTTTGACAACAAGAACAACAACAAGCGCAGAAACCAATATCGACCACAATAATCCGGCAAATCTATAAGCATAAACCAGTTGTCGTCAAGCGCGTCCACGTCAATGATCCAATGTTCACGTTCAAGTACGTACCAACAATAGCAGCAGCAACAACAACAACAACAATACGTTTAGTAATAAGCAAACAAATGCCAATCGAAGCGGCGGCTAACTCAGCTAACAGCGGAGACATAAAGTCTTCATTACAATCATTGACAGCTGTACCTGTCGTCTTTATCATGACAAACGACAAACAATAACAACAACTGCATTAAATGCAATAAATGCAACAAAGCCAAGAAATATGCATAAGACAACAACAACAATATGCCTGAGTCTAACGAATAAAATGCGCTGGCAGCGACAACACACCAGACTTTGAGTTGCGATGACAATCATACAGCAACAACAACAACAACAACAACGAAAGGGTAGCTTTACCATTGACATCAGCCGAGGTCGCCGCCGCTGCAACGCATACAGCATTTTTCCTTCTCTTCTTATTGCTTGCGGTGTTTACTTGTGCGATATTTCTTGCTACCGTATTGTCGCATGACTGATGCTTCAGGTGAAGCGATCACCTGTGATACACGTCAGTCGATGCAACTGAATTATTAGCAGAAATACACGCTCGCGCAATGCAGACATTTGCTGTAACTGTAGAAATTCGAGTGCGAATAAAGGCGCTCATTCGGTGGATATTGTGTTTGCCGACGAGGATCGTTCGATGTGTCAAGGATGGTTTGACAAAAATTATAACATATGTATTTAAGAACTCATCTAGCACTCACGATGACTACTATTTATTTTTCTACCCTCAACGGTGTATATTAACACCCAGAACCAAACTTCTAAGGCATAAGGTGATCAACGTGACGAGCTGACTCGATTAAGCCATGTCCGCCTGTCTTTCCACATAAACAAGAACTAGTCACTCAGTTTTAGAGGTACGTCTTTTGGGACGAAGAGCAACCAGCAGAGATTCCAGAGCTGTCATTTCATTAAGAAAAACCACGGTTGGATGCGATTTGAGGGCCGCTGGAATCATCGGTCCTCAGAATGGCGACCCTTATCGTGCCATGAAACCCGATTATTTGATCCCTAAAATTAAAGCTCTTGATTTCGGTGACATTTGGTTTCCACAAGACGGCACCACTTTCCAGAATTTACGTTTGGGGCATTTCGATTGAACATCAAGATCGTGTGATATCACACCGTTAAGCCTAAAGTCACGCTTCGATTCAGGTCTTGAAGAGAAACATCACGCGTGACATGCGCCAGTTGCCAGTCGAAATGCACTAACGAGTCCTCGAAGTTTGGACTCAACGGATGGACCATCTAAGACGTAGTCGTGGCCCATATTTGAAAGAGATAGTTTCCAAAATCAAATGCCAAAGAATGTTTTTTCGAATGATAATAAACATTAACTATTAATTTAAAGTTTCTCTGGTTTTTCTCTGAAAAAAAAAATAGGAAACGTCGAAATGGATCATCCTTTATATCGACCTTACTTCGTCCTTCTCTAGCTACTTCTTTGCGAAACAAGGAAAAGTTTGGGAGACATGTGGATTTACCAGGGCATACCTTTCATTTATTCGAACTAAACATCTGTAGGACGCTACAGGTGACTGCATCAAAAATTTTCAGACTCCATCTTTATTCTTAAATACCGTGGAAAAATTCGGACTTCAGATCCAAACCCACTATTTCAAGTCACACTTTCATTAACTAAATAACTCAGCGCTAATAACTTTACACCTCAAAACACATCTTGTCTATCTTTGTGAATAAAATATCATAAGAGACGTGTCTCATGTCTATGATTAGCTTAATATTTAACAATTATCGGAATTTCGTTTCAGTACATTTTTTATTATTTGTGCTTCTTCAAGGGAAAGGTTTCTCCTCTCAACCTGACTGTACATACATGTGTACATCCTCATTGCGCTCATGAAGGTAAATCAACCCTTCCCGAACGTTAAGAGAACTCAAATATATGATACAGCCCTTTATCGGAACCATCCTAGGTGGTGAGATACTTCGGCATTTCATAAAAACGTTCTTTACGCTGTAGTTCCCCAATTGAACTTGACTCCGAATTCTTCAAGACTTACTAAATGAAAATGCCAGTTATTTAATTATTCTTACTCATAAAGCTTAAGCATTTCTAAACCGAAAAACTCAAAGATCTCAGAAAGCTCCATGAAGGTCGGTTTTCTTTAAAATAGCTGACAACCATTTGAACTCTACTCTAATTATGAAGGGATTTTACATATATTTCTTCTGCTTTTTAGAGAATCTAAACATATTTGATTCGATTAGCTCAGGTAAAATAAAATACAACTCTAATTCGACCTTAAACCCTGGAGAGATATCTTTCCTCGAAATTTTACTTCTTCTTTACTCTTTCCAAGTGTGATAGTTTGATTTTTCAATATTACACAGAAACTTTGGTTATATTAATCTCTCTATCGCCCTGCCACTATCGAGCAACCACTGTTGTCGGATAAACTGCGCTACCATGACGCGGCGCACCTCGCTTTTGCGCTGTCAAAGCGGAAATTTGCATTTCTGCATTTACATTAATGCAGTAACCGAAATCGAAGAGTTTCCCGTGGCAAGGTTGACATACGTTGCAATGATGTTGATGATATTGCAACGCACTGCATAGCGGCAACATACAACTGTTGCATGGCGACGACAAGTTGCCTTCGTGCACTTAAACTCAATTCGCCGCAGCTGCAGAGGATTTCAACTGCAGTACTGGGTGGACCGTCGGATGGAGAGTGCAACCTCAGCGCTTTGTATGCAAATCGAATTTGCATTTGTGTCGGTCTATCTTGCTGCCACCTTAAGCTGTTTTTATTTTTACTCCGTTCGTTGTTGCCTGTTTCCTTATGTTTTTGATTTCCAATTCGATTTAACTATTTTCGTAAAGAACAATCGAAGACAAGTGAAGCAATGCCGAAAAAAACACAAAAAGGAAGAAAGATAAAACTAATAATAAGGCTTCGCAAGTGGGGAGCTTGCAAGGCAGATGAAAATTCGCAGACAGAGTAATCGATCAAAGCAGCTAAGTCTTTACTTTTCCCGTTTTTGGTGTTTCCCTTTGAGATTTTATTTTAGTTTTCAGAAATATGCATATGTACGTGTATCTATCCGGCTGGTCATGGCAGTTGTCGCAAATAGTTTCTAGTTTAGTGGCTGCCAAGTGTGTGTAGCTTTTCTCTTGCACGCTTATGGGGCATATTCAATACACGGTATTATGTCTTCATTTGACAGCTACTTTTGTTAAACAACGAGTGCTGACAATCGGGCGGATGGAATAGCGAACAAGCGGACGAAGGAGGACGTAACGTGACAAAGGATAGCTCACACATATTATACCTCAGCCATAAATAGTTGACTATCAATGCAGCTAGTCGCCGAAATAGCAGGCGAACTTACATTCATTCAAATAAACGGACAAACAACTTTGAAGATGGACCCGCCACGATAGCAGCGCTTTTGCCTTGCAACGTCTGCGACAAAGTCGGCAAGTGGAGGTGGAAATTCTCATGCCGAACAAGCGATGAGCGGCAGTGATATGGCTCGCTGCAAAGACTATGCCCAGTAGACGAACGACCGCAGCACGACAAGTGCGCCGAGACGGACGAAATGATTTTCTGGTTGGAAGGAAATATTTAAATTTTATTGAACTTTGATTTTTGGCGCTGTAAATGACTGAAAAGCGAATAGTTGCGAATAGTTTGAAATGTATGTAAGTGTTTTAATTATGTTGCTTATTTTCAGTACAGTGTTCTATCATTAACTTGTTATAGTTCACAGCTGGCAACATTTTTATGTATCTATCAATGGAGACTTTTTTCGCTGTGTTTTTTTATAATATTACATTTCGGACGCTCGAAAAGGCTACACTTGCTAAGCAGCTTGAAGGTGTCCGATGAGCGGCCCTCATTGATATCTCCGCTGCACTGTGGAATATACCAACAATCGCACTCAATGCCGTCTTAAACATGGATTCTCTCATCCTTCAACTGCATGCCTGAAGATGTGAATGACTGCTGAGCTCACTAGTGGCGGCTTTTTCACTGCCCACATACCGACTAGGGATATGTAGAAGTCGCTGAAGAAGAGCTGAAATCCTTTTTGTTAGGCTCGGGTCGAATTTAGAAAGCAAGGTTTCGGATGGAATTTTCTATAAGGAGAGTGAATCTTAGCTCTTGCTATTAGACCACGGTACTGTTTTTTAGGCAGAAGTGGCTGCAGTTAAGGTGGCGTTAGATGTACTGTTGGGAAGTGCAACCACTTTCAGGGAGCTATACATTCAGTCCGACAGCAGAACGGCAATACTAGCGCTAAGCTCGCTAAATATGCGCTCAATTTAGTCAAAGATTATCTGTCTTCACCAGAATTAGCATCAAGCTGCTTGGTCGACGACTAGCTCTTGCGCGAATGTGGGATTTTGAACTAGAATAGAACGCCGAAGTTTTACTCAACAACTTGTTCTTAGCAAAATTCATCTTGACGCAATCGTATAGTTCTTACAGCACCCTCTTCAAAAGGTATTATGATCTATTTTATAGGAGTTTTACATATCACAAGTCCAAGTGAGTTCCCTGTTAGGATCGATTTCTTAAACTAACCAGCCCTAACATGGTTTGTTTCTCCACATTAACTAAAATGCAGATAGCTTCTAGTTTTTCCGTTCTGGTAAAAGCGGCTTCCAGCAACATTATTTGAACGAATGATATAGAAAAAACTTAGCATCTCATTAGCTTTTACGAATCATAGAATCTGTCTGAAAGACTTTAGTTTCTCCTCTTTAGCCTCATATATATTTCACGTTGCAAAGGTTCTATGAAACCAAGAAGGTCTCGGAAATTCTTAAAGCTTACTGAATTTCAGACTTCGACCTTAGACCGCCCGATGGACGCTTTAGTTGTAGGGACGTAACCTTCTAGATATGATATTGTGGAAAGGTATTATGTACACCTACTGCATCTCATATTATTTAGAAGGATTTGAAAACTATCACACTTTGCTAATTAAATGTCCACTCTCCACTTGCAAATGAAAAATTTCAACACGAATCGAACTACATTTGCAATAATTCTGCCTACAGTCTGGATAATGTTTTTGCAATAAACAAATATTAACAAAAGCAAAAGTCTAGCCGTTAGCCAACAACTAGCCAGCCACACACTCTTTGACACACACGGAGATATGAACGCCAACGCCAACGCCAACAACTGTCGAGCAATAAACAACACACCAACAGTTGGCTAAATGACTGACCGGCCAGGAGACAAGTACGCAACAGCAGCAGCAGCAACAATAACAACAATAGTAGCGAAGGCAAAAGCAATAGCAATGAGTAGGCCAAGTTATTGCTGCGACTCGAAATAAGTCATCAACATACTCGCAGTCGCCGGTTCTTTGGTCATTCCAACGCCGCTCAAATGCCCGTTTCTCCATGTGGCCATTGATATTGTGATATATCGGAGAAGGAAAAATATGAAAATTGTTTAACAGACTGATTGAGTTTCTAGACAAATATTTGCAAAAGCAAGAAATATTCATATCGGCGCGATTTTATCGACAAGATACAAAGACAAAAAGTGATGCAGGCAGTTGGGCACATGCTCCTATAGCATATAAATAGAGTAGGGTTTCTGGCAAATCGAAAAGACCATATCGGAATTTTTTTGCATAAGTCTACATAAGTCTGAATACAACTACGTGCTTTTTAAAAAAAATGTTTATGTGGACAAGCCAATAGTTGAATGTGTACAGATTACCCAATAGTATTTTTTTCGTCGTCGGACAAAAACACTTTTTCTTCTTGAAACAGCGTTCCATGAATCCAATCAAGAATCTTTTCAGAAAATTCTCATTGGTACTACTAACACTCTTCTGTACAAAGTTATTATTTATCTCTTACCTTTTTATCGCGTTTAAGTATTTTAACACACTCAGCAATTTTAACCAAATTAATTTAAAGTGTTATACCGTCTGATCAAATTTGACCCGGACCGGTCCTTATAAAACATTTGGTTAGCGATTTTACCATGAAAAGCTGCGAAGCGAGTTTGCTTGAAATTTTTTGATCAATTTTTTTTTTTTTTTTTTTTGCTTGAAGTTATATGTTTCCATTGAAATCCCGTCTGCGAGGTCATTGAACATTTTACAGTAGAGTTTTGGGGAGTCTACTCTATCATATCTTATAACAGGCATTTGAGTGGCACAAAGCATTCAGTGGAGATCGAAAGCTTTCCACCCGCAAGTCGTCCATCCATCTATATTATTGATCATAACATCGAAAACGTTATGGAACCCAATGCTTCATAATTGTCCTATTGGCATCACAGGATCAGACGATCGAGATTTTAATTAATTTTTGGTTAATATTTTAAGTAAAAAATTTATCAATTCCAAACTCGTACCGAAAGCGTGCAAAATCCACGTTAGATAAATCGACGTATTGTCGCAAGAGTCTATCAGTCAATTAGGCCTTTACTCAAATAACTGTGACATTGGTCTCTGATTGCTGAAATACGAGGCTGTGTTCAAAAAATGTATGGTAATTTTAAAATCCCCTCTTATCGCGTTTCGTCTTTAAACTAGCACAATTAATTGAAGACTCCGCTTCAAGAGATCAAAGATCATTTAACATTTTAGAATCAGCACATGCTCTCGAATACTATCGCTTTCCTAATACCATTTTCCAAAACAAAGAGAGAATTTTTAGGTAGAAGTTAAGTTATTAAATCGTTGAGATAATTCAATTAATCGACTGACTGCCAGATTGCGGTAGTCATAATGAACAAGTTCACACTAGTTTGCGTACCATTTTCTCATTGAAACTTTATTATATTATATTTTAACCTGACATTTTTATTCCTTGAAGTTTTCTTTGTCACTAAACTAACTTGTAAAATCCATATATTAAATCATCATTTTTGTGAAATAATTTCCTAGTGGGTGTGTATCATATACTCAAGTATGCATTTAGCACCGTGTGTGTGAGCACTTAAAAGTCAACGAATATTTGCATTCAGAGCTGATATATCGACATATTATCATTATTGCATTGCTATCGTTGTTGTTTATGAATTGTATGTGTGATTTCGTTTTATTTACGATTTTTAATATTCCCTTTCCCCTCGACCGCTAATACCCGCTCTAGACATTTGAGCTCCACCATTCAATGGAGCTTTACTGGCATTTGCTTTGATCACGCTGGCAATATGCGGCTACCGTTCAGTAGTCCGCCGAACGCATACTCATACGTCATATCCCACACACACAAATATATTATATACATAAGGATATGTATAAATGTGAGTGCATTTGCGTGTGCATATGCAAATATTCTGCAGTAGTTACTGCTATTACTGTCATTGTTGCAATAATCGTCGTCGTCATACAAGTGCTCACTGTCAATAAGTTGTCATTTGGCTGTAAGCGATTTCGCGACTCCGCTGCACAACAATACTACATTGTGGGGGCAAGCAATCGGCGGAGTTTCGGACCAAGCAAAACAGAAAAAGCGGAGCTAAAAAGAATAATGCGATAGACTGTCGGACAGCTGAAGCTTGGTTAAGAGTTGTTCAGTTGGACGCTTTGAATGGCGGCTTTTTAGCTTAACGGCACAACAACTGCGGCACTTCACTACTACAACGGCTGGCACAGGCTGTTAAGTGCTGGCATTATTAGGAATGTGTATAGTAGCAATAAATTGTGAATTTTGAATTGGTTTCTTTTCTAGAACCGCACATTTGCATAGTTTAAGTTGTTAGATTTTGGTGATCTGTTATGTTAGCAGCTTTTACATTAAATGTGAATCAAAACCTTCGACCTGGGCTTATTATCCTTCGAATGGCCTTAGACTGGAAATGATTTAAGCTTAAGCATGGTTTTTGTTCAGACAAATTCATGTATTTATCCTTAGTCTTGTAACTTATTGATATTGGTATTGGTACAGGTATTGGTATTGATATTGTTATTTGTAATGGTATTGGTATTGGTATTGATATTGTAATGGTATTGTTATTGTTATTAGTATTGGTATTGGTATTGGTATTGCTGGTATTGATATTGGTATTGGTATTGATATTGCAATTGGCATTCTTATTAATATTACTAATAGTAGTTGTTATTATTATTAATATTGATGTTGGTACTGGTATTGATAGTGGTATTGGTAATGGTAAGGTATTGGTACTGGTATTGGTATTAGATAAGTACTGATATTAGAGTTTATATTGGTATTGATATTATTATTGGTCCTACTAGTGATATTGGCATTGGTATTGGTATTAGTAATGGCATTTTATTTGTTACTGATACTGGTATTGCTATGGATATTTATATTGCTAAGCATAGTATTTCTCTCTTCGTAATTTTATAAGTATTGGCACTGGTATTCGTACAATCATTGGTACTGTTGTTGGCTTTATTTCGCAATTGATATTAAACGAACGAATACTCAAAGTTGTTTTTTTTTTTTATTCAGATATGTGAGTAGTTGTTATGACAATAATGTATATTTACAATATCAAATATTTTATCGACCAAGATGTTATTATTCACCTTTCATCAATCCAAAATATTACTTATTTTATTCACAAATCAGAAATAAAAATCCACGTACTTCTACAAATTGATATCCATGGTAATCCAGTGCAAAATATATTTGATTACTCGGTGAAATTGAGCGAAACAAATGGAAAGCAAAAATTAACTACCAGCTAGTTGCATGTAGGATATTTAAGCTGACAGCAGTAGCTCCAAGACAGTTACCCACCCACCTTCCCATCCACAAACCGCACAACTTCCATTCAGCCTCATTACATCTTTAGACACGTCCGTAGAAGTACTTGTACACACTTCATATGGTGCTCACGTTCATTTCGCTTGCTTTGCCATTACCATCCATCTAGTCGTCCGTCTGTCTCCCGTGTCCGTCCGTGCGTCCATTCATCCGTCCATGCGTTCACAATCAATTGACCATAAAAATGCAAATCGACAGCAACAATTCGGTACGCTAAATTGCAATAACATTAAATTGTCAAATAAATTCAACTTATCGTCATACCGTCGGTCGGTACGCTAAATGGCCAACGCGCCCGAGACAAGCTAACTACTGACCGAGCTCTATGGGCGAGCAAGTGAATATTTGAACCGCACATTCAGCTAAGCAGCTTTCTGCCCCGATTGACTGCCCAAAAGTCGGTGCTGATTGCTCGGCCGAGCCCGTAGCTTTGTTGCTTTGCTTTTGCCAGCATTGATTGGCCACTCAAATACTTAGTCGCTCGCCCAGCTCAGCTCGATGTTTGTTTTGATGCCAAAGCCAAGCTATTAGACAACCAAAAGAGACACCTAAAATGACGGCAGGTTTGAAGACTGTTTAGGTGGCGCTATCACCGGCCACCACCGTTGATCAACACATGAGTTCCTGTGTGTATGTAAATATATGCTAGGATGGATTTCAAATGGTAATAAAGGTAAATTACGGCAACTAAATTTACTTCGGAAGCAATTGAAAACTAGTTGTAACTTGAGACTATCATGCTTTTCGATTGGTTGTCTGATAAAAAGACACTCATAAAGACGGAAAAGTGATAAGGATAGTTACATAAAATAAAAATTATGGGACAGCAAACTCCAATAGTTTATAAATGTTGCAAAGTGATAAGGTGTCTTATCGCCTTTTAAGTTTGAAAGGCGGATAAAATTTATATCTTCATAAGGATGGTAAATCATCCGAAACTATATCCTTTATATAGTTTATTGCGATTGCTTATGATAGTCCTTACAGCGAGTAGCACGTATTACGTGAAAGCAAGAGTCGTGATAATTCTTAAAGAGCATTACATACATTTGGACCCTAAGATAATAAGTTAGGCATCCACCGGCTTTAATATTTAAGAGGTTGTCCGAATTTCCTCAAATAGTTTGTAGCGATGGAACTAGAAAAGTTCGTTCGCTAAGATTTTGTAACGAAATGGGTGTTACTTTTATTTTTAAGATCCTTTTGTTGACATCCTAATAATTATTAGAGACAGGAGAAAGCATATGGCATATAAATGCCATTCAAACTGACCAATCTTGTTTAGAAAAAATATTTTTTTTTTTTAACGGGAAATACTTACGAAATTGAGAATGGTTTACTTTCCAAGACAATGGAACTGCTATATCATATAACCGTAATAAAATCAAAAAAAATATTATTTTTAAGCCCTTTGTGCTGTAATAAATGAACCTGTGTATGGTATAGTATTATAGCTTCGGTGCAGCCGAGTACACAAATGCCTTTTACAAAATTTGTATTTTGTCAGAGCTTTTTGAATATAATGAGGCAATATTTAAACCACTCATTTTCTTAACGTTTTCAATCAATTGTAATATTTTCTCGCCGATTTTTCAGAATCTTGGGGAGAATATATTACAAAACCAGCAAGTCCACATTCTCTAATAGACAAATCCTCTTGGATGCTTTTTTAGTCTCTTTCTATTTTATTTTTTTTATTTTTTTATTTTCTAGGTAAAACCCTTTTCCAGTTGATCCCTTCGTTGCAAAGGAAGTGTCGTTCTTCTATTTCTGCAACCAACTGACACCTTACAGAATTAATTTTATTTCAAAGATAGAAATTAGATCGCACAACTTATCACACTGATTGAAATTTCATGTTGGTTTTGTTTACCATTTGAGCTATTCATTTCGCTTCTTATCAAAATCGAAGAGGGAGCGAATGAACATTCACTTTTATTTCGGCCATTGATAATCATGTCACTTAAGCAATTAAGAGCAACGACAATTCATTTCATGACTGCAACCTAAGTTACGATTAAGCGGCTTGAGTAGCTAAATACATAAATAAATGAGGTTTGCACTGCGAGCTAAAGTCTACCGTGCCCTACCGGCGGCTTGAGTCGGTCCATCTTTAAATTCAAGGTATAACTGCTGTGTGCCGAGCATTGTTCAATCTCTTTTGAAATTTAGTTTGGGGGACTTTCTATCTATTAAAAACTAACCCATACTTTTAGTTCAATTCAAAAATACGTTCAATACGGTGGGCACCTACTGCAACATTTATAAAAAATCAACATATTTCATATTTCGATAGCTCCTACAAAAGTAAACTAAAATATTGCATCGATATCTCAAATTTTTTTTTAGTTACACTCTTCTATAGTTGCCGCTCGGTTCAATCAACTTTATCAGCTTGCCTTCCAACCCACTTTTCTAAAAACTAGATGAATTTTTAAATTTGCTGGAGCGATTACAGGGTTTGTCTGGAAAGTAATAGGACTGATTTTCTTCCGCCGCGACTAAACTTCGGAGCGTGCGCGCACCGACTGGAGTCGGTAGAGAGCGTTGCTAGCTAACGAACGAGCGTCTGGTCAGTTGCCTCACAGCACTTGGAGAGTCAGGACAAACATTTTCGCGCGACGTGTTTCTGTGAGTTGTGCAAGTCGAAAATGCAACCTTCGTTAGATCAGAGGAGCGCTATTAAGTTCTATGTAAAAATCGGTTAAACTGCGACAGAGACGTTTAATATGCTCAAGCAGGCTTACCCCGATATTGCTTTAGCAGCAAGCAGTTTGTTTCGGTGACATCAATCCTTTTTGGAGGGCCGAGAAGAGGTCGACAACGCCCGAGTTCACATCGCCTTTCTTGTGAACAGCTACCTAACCAAGGTCGGCATGCTAACGCTTCTGCAGCCGCAATACAGCCCGGAGCCTATTTGGAAAGTTTTTAAAGAATTGTAACGATTGGTTTAAAATATATATATCATATTTTTTTAAATCGACTCAGTCCTATTACTTTCCCGACCAACCCCGACTTACTAAAATATAAATATGGTTAGATATAACTCATAATATCAGTTTTTCCACAGTTTGTCTACAAATATAAGCATTAGAAAGGAAAATTTATAAGAAGACTGATCCCGTGTCAGTTTCTCACACTTCACTGGCACTCAAATCGTTTATTTAGTATGAAAATGTAAAATCAAAAGCCCAAACACTTAACTCATGTCAAATACAACACTATCGATTAAGCTTACATACCTATTAGATATGTGCATAACGGTAGTCAAGTAAATGTTAATCGAAATTTACATATCCGCCATTCGCCAGCCAACATTTCACCGCAGTCACTCACTCACCGTAATTCGCTGAAACTTTATCCACTTGGGAATCAAAGTGAACGCCACGTTTCCGTATCTACTCAGATACATGCACACACACACACACGCATACACAAACGTTAACCGAGAGAAAATCCTCCGCAAGTTACAAGTGGCCAGTTGGTGTGGCAGTGTCGCAACTTGCAACGCCTCAACGTTGTTGTGCAGCGGAAAAAAATGAATAAAAGTGACAATACGCCAGTTTTTCCCACACAAGTTTTTATGGTGAAAAAATTGAAAAAGCATATGAAAATAAAAAATATATAAACATCAAACTGATATGGGCAAAATAATATTGTTTTTCAGTGCTTAATTAATTCCCGTGCGCCAACTGGCTGCGCCTGCGCATCGCACGCTGCCAACCTGCCTTTAAGTCGAAGTGAAAATTTGTCGCCTAGCAATCGTGGCCATGCTGTCCATCAGGCGTGGTTGCGCCCATCAGCCGGAGGAAAAATCCCTCCGCGCTGCGAACACGTGTTGGCGTTTAGAGGCAACAGCTTTCCGTCTTTATTTTCCTACGCTGTTTTTCTTCGTTTCTTCTTCTTCTTCTGTCTTTTTACACATTTATGCAACCAAAGCAACTAAATTGCAATTGAAAGCATAAAAATATGTGCAGCTGTCTATATATGTATGTGCGTTTATGTATGTAAGCTCACAAGTGGATATGCAAATTTTCTTGTGCAACAGGCAAGTCAACTAAACAGTCAACCAAACAGCCAACTAACAGTTACAGCCAATTTGCATTAACAATATAAATTTATTTGTTTGTCGGATGTCAGGCTCGATGCAGTCGAGAAATGCCTGACTTTGCGGCGCTGCTGCAGTGGCTTAAGCTTGCCACACCATGGCAATGTGTGCAACTGTTGCTGCCAGTTCACTTGTGCCCACCACTGCTCAGTTATAACTATTGTATATAGTTATTGTTGTTGTATTAGAAATTAGTGGCATGTTTCTTCCTACTTTTTTCTGTAGTCGCGGCAACGCCTTAGCGCCACACCGATGCGTGCAACACAACAACAGTTGCAAATGCCACGCAAAGTGTGTTTTCGTACATTTGCATTATTGATTTGAAAGTCGTGTGAGAGTTGGTTTTGTTTTTGTATATATTCGCGTTGTTTTATTTAATTGTTTTGTCGGCGCTGAGGTGATTTCTAAATGTGTGATTTTTAGAAGTTTTATTCCATTGAAATTTACCATTCCCGAGCAAGGCTATGCCTTAAGACCTTAGTTCCTCTTACAACTCTAGAATTAAACACACCCATCGCAATTCCAGAGCATATGTCAAGTCCCTGGAATGTCAGCACAAAGCTATGTCAATATGGTATTCCCACTTACAAAGGCAGTAACCGAGACATTTGGAAAACCATAAAACAAGGATCAGCAGAAAAGATTCGATATTTCGGGAGACAGTTTGAACTTGAATTTATGATATTTAATGGAATTTTATATTCAGTCAGTGGCCTCATACCGCGTTCCCAAAGCATTTCGAAGATAGATAAAACTCACAAAGAGCCAAGTCTGGCGAATACGATGACTGAGTGATGACTTTTGTTGTCCGTTCCATCGGAAAGTCAAACACAATCATGCTAGAATGTCAGCTCTTTCGGTAAAAGTCTAATATCGACACGCTTCATAACAAAAACCTTAACTAAAATGTTGCTGAGATCCGCTGTTATGTTTGGCATGCTTACTTAGCTTTTTCGATGTCCTTAAAAACGGTAGATGGACAACTCCGCATGAGGCAAGTTTTCTGTGACTGAATGTTTTTTGTAACTACTAAAGTAAACTCTTCAATATATTTTAGAAGCGTCAACTCAGTGAGCCATTGAGTCGATAAAGTTTTTAAAAGTTTCGAACCCTTATACAAAATATTTTAACTCATGCTTTTATGGCGCCACATTAACTTTCTTGTCATTTGCAATAAATTATTTCTATTTCATACAGGAAGCTCTGTGACCAATCACTACAAAACCGCCTGTAATATTATTTGCAATGGTATATTTGATCAAATTTTGCATACAAAATGAAGTCGCGATACTATCATCTGTTACTGTTGCGACTACATTATAATCATAAGCAAATATTATATAGTATTAGCTGAAACTTGTTTTCGGAAAATATACTGAAACACTTCCGTCCACTCGTAGGCACTCAACGCCTACTCCATATCAAATTTTCTATTCTCCACTGCTCCAACTCGCACTTAATGCGCTTACTATGCTAGGCGTAATGAAATGGAAAAGTCGTAAAAATGTTTATTAGCTTAATTTAATGTCAATAAAATTTGTGGTTTGCAACAAAGCCTACAAATGTAAAAATAAATAAAAATTATGAAATCAACGCACTTACATATAGGCTATAAAAATATGTGTTTCTGCATGCGTCTGTGTGGGTAAACAAGCGTTGGACAATTAAAATTACAAATTGCAGCAAATTAGTTGGACTTAATTTACTTGGCAAATAACAGAAGTTTTTTTCGCACGACTAAATTACATATAATAAAGTGTAACATTCGGTGAAAAACAAACAAAATATTGGTTTGGTGTGAAAAAATTTGTTTTGGCTAGTAAATTAGGTAATTGAGAGTTTTAGGGTGGTTGAAAAAAAATGTTTGGATAGAAAAATGTTGAAGACTTGGTTGATCAAAAATATGTTTTTTTTCAAGGTATAAGTAAGAACTTATAATTTATTTTTTATTATAACCATTCCATTCATATTTTTTTAGAGAATTTTCAATCAAAAAGAACAATTGTATTGTATATACAAAAAATTTGAAATTATCTTTCAAGGTATTTTTGTAAATTTCCAACTGAATATTAGTTGGCAAAAAAAAAAAGAGAAAAAGTACAAAACAAAAAATAAAATTTCTGTCATAAAAATATTTAATTTTTCTTTTTTCAGTCCCACACTAATGAACAACTACTTATAATTCTCTAATATAACTAATAAATAGCGATTTAAAGTTGTTAATTTTATATTAGAAGCATGTAAAATGCATACAATTTTATAAATAAGCCTCTTTAGTGTAACTCAAGCACCCAGCAGGAAATATATGACTTTTTAAAAATAATAAAAAAAATTTTACATTTGCATATTTTCATTATTATGAAGGTTTTTTATTATATATAATTATTATTTTTATTTTTGTTTTTCACCTTTTTTTACCCAACTCACTTTCTTGAACTAAACTACAGCAACTTTGCAATTAAATTTCTATCGATTTGCCTAAGTACCACATGCGTAAATGTCTGTCTGACTCATGCCACAAACAATATTTAGATACATAAGCGCATAAAAATACATATAATACATTTTTTGTATCATTAAGCAGTTAGAGGTGGAACAAAAACAGCACAATTTGCATGCGTGCTTTGGTTCACCGGCAATTAATTTCAATTAGTTTCGACAAGTCGTTTAAATTATGTACGTACGTGCAAAATATAATTAATTTCAATGCCTAGACATGTTTGCATGTGCGTATGTACGACATATTTAATACAAGCTATGCGTATAAATCAAAATGAGTATTGATATTCTCTGGTAAACTTAATATGTCTGAACACAAGAAAAAATGTATACATATATATATAAATAGACCTTAACTGTGACTTCGCTACTTAGTATATACAAGTATGTATGTCCCAAATTTGCAAATATCTCCGAGCTGTTTTTTTTTTTTTCACATAAAAACTGGAACAAATGACCAACTGACTGAACTTACTGAAATTGTTTCCATGACATTACTCAAAATATTTCCCAAATTTTCCAAATTTTTGACAATTTTGTTGGCGTCTCTATCCTAGAAAATATGTATATCCAACAAAATATTTTCTAAAGTCGTTTATGTTGCTCTAGTGTTTTATTTATTGATTAATTTAACTAAAAAATAATTTTTTCAAACAAGTGGCAACAAAAAGCTCTTCTTAATGGTCTTTACTCTAAGTCCCATACTTAAATGATTCCATTTATTTTGGTATTACTTCCATGAAATTTCTTAAAATATTTACCAAGTTTTCCAAATTTCTGAAAATATTTGCTGGCAACTCTGTCCTAAAATATATTTCCGACAAAAATATTTTTTAAGCTCAATTATGTTGCTTTAGTATTTGATTTATTGCTCAAAAAATAAAAAAAAAAGTTTTCAAAAATATTACAGCACTACCAAAAAATATCCATCCAACAATATGCCTTCTTAAAATTCTTTAATTTGAGTCCCATATTTAAATAATTTCGTTTATTGTAGTATTTTAAATGGTTTGTTATTTGTAATAGGTGGCAACTCTCCATAAAGTTATTTACAATTGTTGGTTATTTCAAAACTATACTTTGAGACTTTGTTTGAATAAATTACTTTATTTTAATGACCGAATTAAAAGTAGGTAAAAGTGTGCCAACTCTCCTTAAAAATATTGACGAAAGTAAGCTTTTTCAGATATTGCAACTCTTCTTTAAAGTATTAACGAATGCCAGCTTACTTCGATTTCTTTACTTTGAGACACATATTGTATAAATTCACTTATTTCATTATATTTTCGGTATTAAAATATATAAAAATGTGGCAAGCCTCCTTAAAAATAATTTTGAATGCTAGTTTTTTTTCAACTATTCCCTTTGGTACCCAATTGTTATTAGTTATTTTAGGTTTATTTTTTAATTGAAATAAATAGGTGGCAACTCTCCTTAAAAATACTTACGAACGCTACCTTACTATGATCCCTTTACTTTGAGACCTGTATTGAAATATCTCATTTTGTTTTATGATATTTATTTAAAAAGTGACAACTCTCTTTAAAAAAATAATTACAATTGCAAAACTCTCATAAACGGAAGAAATACTTTAGTGTTTTGTAACTTATAGTTTTTTCGAGTGAGGGTGGCAACGTTCTATTTATTATTCTGAACCATTTAAGTCTTATAGCGAATATTGGCCATATGGTTTTTGAAATGAGCAAGCAAAACTGTTCTGCAAATGGTCTATGAATTCAACAATCTAGAATCCTAAGAAAAGCGTCAAGTCAGTTCTAATTAAGGAGATTCCCAAGAAAAGGCTCAAATCAGTCGTAACTAGGGAGAAATTATCTCTTCTTATACTTTTTACTAATTGAACCAAAATTCTTTGCGAAAAATCTTTTCTCTAAACTCAGAGATTCGACATCATTCATGTTTCCACGGATTTACATAAGCGAAATGGATTTATATCTGGTCTAGAGCACTATGCATCACAAAACTTCAGTTAATAAGAGTCACTTATGATATGACCTTCGGGCTCATCCTCTAAAACACACCAAAAATTGTTTCATTCGAGATTTTATTCACACTACAGAGCTTGCAGTTCAAAGTTCTTTATTATCTCTTCAGCTGTCAAACTACCATAACTCAAACCTGTCATAATATCGCCATCACATCTCATTAATAAATATAACTACATTAATGAACTCAAGCTTCGTATACGATTTTATAAGCCTCCATAAAGCACTAAAATGCTTTCCAAACAAAATCAGTGCGCCTGCATTGCACTTAGCAGGTTTGTAGATGAACAGGCAGGCAATAAAAGGCTGCCGGCGTTGCCACATGAAAGTTGTAAAACCAACCGCAATTAAAGTGCCGAGTCAATCAAAAGCGAAATGCCACTAAAAATCTACAAACAGAAGTACAAAATGATAAAGTCACTAAACTAATATTGTTGTACAACAACAAGAGTGCTTAGCAGTGCTTACTTTTGGATTTATTGCCGTTTGGTTGAGTGCTGTGACAAATCAGCAAAAGCCGTAAATCCGAGTGGGTACGGCTAAGCGCTTACGAAGTCACAGCTAGCCAAAGTGTGTTGCACGAAAGTTAACAAGAATAATAAATCCAGTTGAATTTCGAATGCTAATTTTGGCTAAAATAAAATTTATTTTACATGCTTTTCGTATAACAAAAATGTTTGTGTCTGTAAATATACATATATATATATATGGTGCACAGTTAACACCTCTTGCTGGCGAAAAATTATTTCGCTCTAAAATACCCACTGAATTGCAGCCATTTTGGAGTTAGTTTAATGTTTATTTCTCGCATTAAAACTTAACTGAATTAACTAAATAAAACTAAACAGTAAACTGATTATAAAAGTTTGACTATATCGCAGTATACAGTCGCAGACAGGCACGCACACACACTAAAACGACGAGTTGCTTTTGCATATATGAGTGTTACGTATACGCAATGTTGTACACTGGGCAATAATTGAATGGGAATGCGTTGGAGGAGAGTGCATGAAACGGAAATAACTTCAATATACATTAGTATACATAAATACTGTACATTCAGAAAATTAGATTCGAATTTTTCGCAGAGAGAAATTTACACTGTGCTGCGATTTCGCTTACTTTTTTGAACATCTGAGCCACTCTTTTTATGATCTTGTATCTCAAAAAACTTGGACACATCGGTGCTTCAACTTCTTTTAATCCTCTGAAAAAGGGTCTTGAACCTTTCTTGTTTTAGTTGACAAGCGTGCTTTGCTGTACAAAAGTGAGCGTCTATCTTAGCTACAACAAGGTAGTGTTGCGAGTCGAAGGTATTTCCTCGGAGCGTACGCACGTCAAGGGTACTTGAAACATTTTGTCCACCTATCACAACATGATCATACTGTTTTCGAACTTTTCAATTCAGTAGCTCAGCTCAGTAGCTTCATGAATTTTCTTGCGCTGGAACAACAAAATTACAGGCAGCCGCGCACTCGGTCAGCCTCAACCCATTTGGGCAGTTGTCATAAGCCCGCTCCAGCCGCTCATAAAAGGCATTTTTGGTTATATCGTTCTTCTCTTTCATCGGCTCACGTTTGTTTTTCTCTAGTGAACTTCAACGAACCCTTTAACCGAATATGTCGGAAGCTTCCTCTCTTTTACCTTACACAAAGGTTACTGATATTTCTACAGTGCATAGCTAGCTTGCAAAAGTATAAGATCTGTATTAACGTTTTGTCATAGTGAACGCTGACAATTTTCACCAAATATGGCAATTCAGTATCGGATCGGCTCAAAAATTAGCATAGTAGAGCTTGGTATGCTCTTTATCCTTTCCCAGTTAGTCAAAGTAGACCATACCATGAAAAGCCTAGAAAGCGGTGTCCATCAATTTAATAAATAAGACAATCTTTCGTACAGTGTGTAATCTCACTCTCTTGCTTGTTATACCGTGTAAGCAAACGACTTTTGTAGGGTTACATATAGGCCGTAGTTGTTGCTTTTTGATTTACCTGCTTTCTTTTCTAGACAAAAAATTAATCGGTTCTCCGACTCTGCGATGGATATCTTCCATTGTTGTTTTAATCTGCAGGTCCAGTTCTATAGGCAATTAAAACAAGTTGTGTATCCGATTTAACGAAATAAATCTCTAATAAATTTCTCCTACTAAAATGGTACCATCTATGAAGTTAAACACTTATCGGATATCACTCATATATGGTAAGGAGATGGATAGATAGATAGTATATCCGTCGCAGACGTTCACATGAAGAGGTGATCTTTGTACATTAAGAAGTAAGTTACAGCTGAAAATCTTGAATAATATCTTGACCCGCAAAATGAAGGAATATTGGAAATCAGAATATTGTTGATGTTCCTAATCCTATATCAGTCAATCATACGGAATTATGGTTTCGTCGATTCTTTTTCGGTAATTTTGATTTTTAAGCTGCAACACGCTCTGTATAAACAATTAGCAAAAACAACGCCAGTCCACACACTTCAATATTGCACTGAAAGTTTGCTTTAGCACCTGGCCCCAAGTAGTTACTACCTGTTCTGTTTCTAAGGAAGAAGACATGAAAACCACAAACTATGGGAGCACTTTCTGTTGGGATATGAAAAGGTTTCACGTGTCTGTAAATTATGTTATATTTCGAATTGTAAAGACTAGTTACGTAACTCACAATAAATACAGTCATTATATGTATGGTATCCAGCTGTCGGACGTGCACCTTAAAATATCAATCATTTTTCTGTTCGGTTCGGGTCGATTGCCAAAAATCGCCCAAACAGAAATGTGAAAAAAGTGTAAATCTGCCAGCTGCAAGGCGACGCACTCCCTGTGATGCAGACACTTAACTTCTACACAACGGCGCACCAAACACCACATTTTCCGGGACGCCCACACTAATATTAGCTGTAATAGGTGGCGTGCAGCAACGTGTTGCAAGTTGTGCGTGGCTCATGCCGGCAACAAATGTTAATGCGAATGATAAATTTCGCAAATAAACAATTTCATTATTTGATTAAGACGCCACATCAACGATTTGGCAAAATTTCATTGCAGCTGACATACAGTAACGGCAACAATAACGAGTGCCGCCTTTTGTTGCGCTATTGAGAAATTGCGCATTCGCGTGCGGCTTTGTGGCGCACAAAATGAGGAAGTTGCTGGCAGTTAATTTGCCAACAAGCAACGCACAAAGTCCAACAAATGGTAAGGCAGCTGCTTTTCCAAGCCGAAGTTTAAGAAGAAGAAGAAGCAGCGTAAAAAGATTGAACTGAGGTATGGCTGCTTCAACAAGACTTCATGATTGTTGCATGCTGTGCTTGCTGGTGCAACAGGGAATGTGCCACACCACGTAGCATATGTAAAGCACCTAAAAACGACAACAACAACAACCGCTACGCTTGCAACAGCGCACGCTGTGGCAAGTTGCCGGCCAACAAGTGGGTTTGCATTTTTGATTAGAAGCAAATAATTCAGAAATGTTCAACAATAACAAATACAACAACAACAACAACAACAATGGCAACAGCGTCAACAACAAGCGAAGCACAGAGAATGAAGCGGCAAAGTCTACGCCAGCGGCTTGGCGCAATCGATTTGCGTGTGGGCCGCATCCAGCCATTCTCGACTCATGTCAGTTGCCTTCGCTGTCCGTTTGCGCCCAATCGTGCCGCCTGCGTGCGTCTGACAGTTCGAAAATAATCGCCCGAAACGTCATAGTTTGGCGCCCAAAGAGCCAATACACTCGATTGTATATTTGTCGGCGCGCCTGCGCATAGAAAGCAATTGCCGCGCTGTGCCACAGACAACACAATCTTAACCAGTTCGCCAATTGGCCACCGAAACAGGTCCATTGAATACGGCGATTGTAGTCCAGTCACTAGCCACGCTGCTGCTGCTGGCAATTTTTGTTGTCGTTGTAGTTGTTGTTATTGTTATCTTGCGACCAGGAAGATAAGAAGGAAGCTGGGTGTATGCAAATGTGAGAAACTATTTTTGATATATTTGGATTTCGACTGAAATTTGAGTTTGATCTTTTTGCCTATGTGCAAACTTGCTACGTTGCCACGTGAATATACGATTTATGTAGACTTGCCGCGTGGTCGGCGATGCCATCGTGCTGAGCTGGAGACAGAATTCAGCTGGCAGCGATTTAAGATCATTCAATTCACATAATTTTAATAAAATAATTTCTATATTTTGCTTTTGATATATGGACACTTACCTATATTTGTTACAACGGTACAGTATGGAAAATTGTTTATCATAATATGTAAAACTTTTTAAGCTATAGATTTTATAAAAATAAAAATCTGAAACGCAGATATTTCTGCGAGACTGTTAAGGATGTTAATATGCAGTTTTCTTGAAAATTTGTCAGAGTATTTGTATGTGAAAGCTTTCGGGAGTATTAATCTTTAAAAGTAGAAGATTTCATCACTGCTGGTACATTAGAGGAAGTGTTTATAAAAGTTATATTAGTGGAAGTGATTCTAAAAGTTTTTCGGGAGCTTTCATCTAAAAAAGTACATATAAGATGTCATCACTGCTAGTATATTAGTGGAAGTGTTTATAAAAGCTTGTCAGAGTATTTGTAGTGAAAGCTTTCAGGAGCGTTTATCTAGAAAAGTATATGTTTTCATCACTGTCGGCATATTACTGGAAGTGCTTCTAAAAGCTTAACAGAGTATTTGTAGTGAAAGCTTTTGGGAGAGCTTTAATCTAGAAAAGTATAAGGTTCTATCCCTGCTGATATAATATTGGAAATGTTTCTAAAAGCTTAGCAGAGTATTTGTAGTGAAAGTTTTCGGGAGCTTATATTAGTGGAAGTTTTTTCTATTAGGGTATACATTTTCATCGCTGTTAGCCCTTATACGAACAGTTTCCTCAATCAGAAAAGAGTGAAAGTTTTCAGGAGCTTACATTTATTAAAGTATAAGTTTTTATCTCCTTACTATAATTTTTATCTTTCAAAGGAGCTTTTAAATTTAGACGCTTTCGATGATAATTTAAACTACAATGGTAAATATCGGCTATAAGATTTAATGTGAAGCTTTTTCCGAAAATAGTATATACAATTATTTTTAATATTGTACCTCTCCGACATTTTCTTATTAAAACGCCTTCAAATTTAAATACATACATATATTTCATTGAATTAAGTAAACGATGAAGCTGAAAATCTCCTCACCAAAGATACCGATCGTGAGCTCATCGTTAACCTTTCAAATTTCATAGAAATTATCGCCATCGTTCATATGAAAAAAAGATCTGATAGTAATATAAAGGACTTCATAGAAAAAAGAGAAATCCGAAGATCATAAATTTGAATTGGGCATTTGAAAACAGTTTAGGGATATACATATATTATATTAAGGTTAGAAAGGTAAGATTTTGTACCAAGAAATTTCAAAGGCAGTATTGTGATTGCTTGACTGCTCAGTGTCATTTGAGCATGCATAAAAAATGGACACCAGCCAAGAGAAAATACTTGATATTTTAAAACTTTTCTTCGGTACTTCATTCGATACAAGAATCCATGTGTGATTTACAGTTAAATTACACCAAAATCGATTAATTTCTAAAGCGAATGGTAATGAAAATTAGGTCATGAAACGTTAAGCAGAAATGGTCGTGATCGAGTCACGATGAACCGGTGCAAACGGTAGCCAAGCCAAGATAAACGTTCAGAAAGATTTTGTTAGATGTTCGATGAAATTGGCAGGGAGTCATCTATTATTCGCTGCCCTCCTGATGCCAAATTCATAACGTGGACTTGTACTATCAACAATTAGGCCGAAGTTTGCTATCGTTCAAAAGCGGTCACCTTTTACCAAAAAGAGTAAAGTTGTGTTCGTTCAGGACGACGTCAGGTCCCACATATTAATAAAGAATCGATAGAAACTGTGAGAGCTTGGTTAGAAATGTGCTTATGCATCCACTTTATAATCCGAACATCTCTCTTATGAATGATTTTATTGGGGAAAATTCAACTCAAGAAAATATTTATTGGCGAACAGAGGGTTGAACGAAGCATATTTGATCGAATCATTATAACTATGTTTTTTCCAAAATTTTTGGATTTTTTTACTGGATCTATTATAATATATAATATGTAACCAGGTTGCAAACCATCAATCTTACAGTAGTTACATCTCAGCAAAGATGCAAACCAATCTATATTTGCGATTGTAAATTCACATCTTTAACGATACTTCGAAATTAAAAACTCACTCTTTACTAAAATATTGCTTCCGCTCTTTATAAAATAACTTTTACGAAGTCGCGAGGGCAAAACTTTTCAAAAATTAATTTCCCAAAAAAATTTCGTCAACTGCATGACTTTACTTGAAGTTATTCCTTCATTTCACTGGAAATAAATACTTGGTTGATTTAATGTGGAAATTGCTGTGAACTCGGTATTTTCGGTTTCATTCGAGCAGCAAAAGTGTGAGAAATTCGATAACCAATTTCAATGAAATTCAATTTAAACGTACAACTTCGCCTGCTCTCGGAGCAAGTTTCTATAATTTTTATTTTCTTTCGCTACTTCTTGCTTTTCACTGCCTCAGTTGCAGTTTGCCGCAGCTAGTTGCAGTTGTACAGTGGTTACCGTACTTCCGGCGGTTCGAGTGTTATTCGAAAATTATTGGCCGTTAAATATGCTGCCAACAGCCAACAGGTCGAAGCAAATAATGAAAGGAGTGATGAGTGAGAAACTGTTTGGAAGAAGAGGGATAGCATTGTTTGTTTTTCAATGTAGCTGAGAGTTATGTAGACATACTTCCGATAGGGAACAGTGTTTTGATGGTTTCGAAAAAGTAGTATTTTCGTAATTGCTTCGAAATTAACAGAAAGTTTCGTTTTACCTTTTCTTACAAAGCAGAAAAGTTAGTCTTTATTCTTATTATAACCGAAATTACAGCATTCTTACGAGCTAAGTTTCTCGGTACTCGCTTTTTATAGAAACTTTCTTCAAAGCATTGAAAGAAGAACGAACAGTGTTTTTTAATACCATATAAATATCAGTGTAGGGTATCTAGTACAAAACCAGAAAGAAGAAAGCCTTCCAAAGAGCTCCAATCATAGTCTCATTCCGACTGTTCAATGTGTGTTCAAATCAGTCCATCGATTGCAGTTTTTATACCTTGTTTGATCTGGATTTCGTATAAGAAATTAATGTTAAAATCACTGTTAAGGATTTGAGTTCGCGATTGTGCCCGTTCCACCATTTTATTGAGTTTCAATAACCTAAGTTCCGGGTCTTGCCTTTTTGAACGCCGGATCGACATAGAACATCAGCGAAATCTCGAAAACCATCAGGCCGCTTTCAGTAGCGTTTTTTCTTAATCGCTAATAGACTATAATATGATATAAAGTACGCTTTTTTGGGTTTGTAACCCAATTTCTCTAAATAAGAAAGCGGTCACCACAATCCAATCAGTGATCATCAATCATACTATATCTCGTAATATGAGTACCCACCAAGCTCCACCACACCACTGTAAACCAGCAGGAAGTCAAGTAGGACCGTACGAACAACGGAACCCAAACAAACGGTTTGTTTGTGCCGAATAAACAATAGCCGCTGGCAGCACAATGCGTTCTGTAGGCGGTGCGGTAGGTGGCAAGTGAGTGAGCGGTTAACTACAACTATGTGCAACCATGCAACCCGCAGCGTCGTCGTCCATAGGAAGGAAATAGGTACACAGGACGTATACGTTACATGTGTACGGCGCTGCTTAAATGCGGACGGCAGCAACACACAACGCAGCGATAGCAGCGAAATGGGCGCATAAAGCGACGGGAAGGATTATTATTGTAAGCGAAGCGACACGGAGTTTGGTGTGCAGACTGAAGTGTGTACTGTCTGAGACTTCCTTCCCGTTGTTGTTACTTGAAGCTTGCAACACGAACACAATACAAGACTGCCTCTTCGATGTTGATTTTTCGCTTCGCTTTTGTTGTTGCAATTTGCTTTCTTATTTATTTTTATTCTATATTTTACTCATATATTGTATTACAAGCTGAGATTATACAAAAATATGCAGAAATTGTGAAAAGCAGAAAATATTTTTTACTAGCTTGTTTAGCTAGCTTGATACAAAGTTTCTTCATTGAGTTATAAAACAAACATAAATCTATGAGATGCATACAAGTGTATCTATATACATTTATGTACTACTATCTGTACATATAGTTATTTTACTGTTATATTATGCATGTGTTATGCTCCAATTCTTTCACCGATAAAATAGTTTATACGTATATTTGTGCGTGGCATTGTTTGTCTTCAGCTTGTTGAAATTTGTGTTTGTCATATTCTCGTAAATCATAAGATTTGATATTGTTTGATTTGCACAAATTTTGACAGCAGCAAAGCAGACGCGCAGGAATTATTTAATGTACTTCGATATATGAAATATATATAGTATGCTTATAATAATATGCTATATATGAGGCTAGGCAAATACATGATATACAGAAGTAAAACTGTAATTTGGAGCAAGTTGGATAGCAAGTTGCACATGTGGGCTAAATATTTTGAAAAAGTGAGAAATAAATATAAGATCTAGCTTAAGTGAAATCCCGGGACTTGCTCGACCGACTTTAATCACATTTGGTACATAACAAAACAATTATAAAAATCGAACCAAAACTGTTCGAACACCTAGGTATAGCATACAAACTATATGGACCACAGGTCCTATAGTCGACTTTTCTCGTTTTAATCATTCCAGCTGCTACACAAACGACTCCGATGTTTTAGGTCGTTGTGCTCTTGAACCAATCATGGCTTCCTGCCCGAAAAAACATATTTCTTGACGGCAGAAATCCACCACGGATTGTGTTCCCTACCTAAAACGCCAGCGAAGACTCCTCTGCAAAGATCACTTGACTCCAATCATCATCCACATGTTCGGATAAGCGCTCAGTTAGTAAACTTTTCCGGTATTGGCACGAAATTGGTTCTAAAATTCCCTCAAGGGGTTTCTCATTGTGCTTAAGAAAACATTTTTGTTTCCTCGAGGATTTTTTGCTGCTTTCACGGATATGACAAGATTAGCTTTGGAAATGTTCTAGATAACCAGGTTGCCCTCTTCTGAAGTAGCTCTGCAAATATGATTTGACATGAAGTCCACATTTGTGAGCAACAAAAAGTGTTGGTTCCAATTTTGGAAAAATGCCTTCAACTTTTTAAGTCTTTTGCAGCGCGAAAAATAGCCATGTTAAGAAAACCTTTTGGATGGCAAGAAAGAAAGACTGCTTCAAACCATTTCGCGTATACGAAACTCATTTCCTATATGTGTTTTTGCGACTAAAGCTTATGAGTTTTGCAGTTATAATGCGTAATTAGCAATGAAATCGAATGTTTTGAAAATCAAGGCATTCGATATTTTCACATTATTTTATGATTTCATCAAAGTACATCGTTCTGATCCCACAAATCATTACGTTTGGGTCTTGCATGTTCGGCTTTGCCTTTGGTTTTGCAATCTTCCACATATGATTTCTTGCATTTAGCGTTCGGAATGTTGGAAAAGGCCTTCAGTTATAATTGTTTATGCCAGCAAGTGTTTTTGATTGACAAATTATTGAAGGACAACGCGACAACTATTGGTTTTTGCACCACCATAATGCTCCACCACATACAGCATTGATTCTACGTGAGTTTTCCGCCAAACCAATGTCGTGCTGGAACCACCGTATTCGCCTGATTTAGCTCCGTGTGACTTCTGGCTATTCAGCAAACTCAAACGACTGCAGCGGGGAAACCGTTTTGAGTCAATTGAAGAAATTAAACGTGAATTGCTAAGCACATTGAAGGCTATTCCGGAAAATTACTTTAATAACTATTTCGAGGATTAGAAAAAATACTGGCATAATTGTACAGCGTTTGGCCGGAAAGTAATAGGACTGATTTTCTTCCGCCGCGACTGTACTTCAGAGCGTGCGTTTCGTGGAGAATTTCGGTAGATCTGCGACAGAGACGTTTGATATGATCAAGCAGGCTTACACAGATGTTAGTTTAGCAAAAAGTGGGGTGTTTCGGCGTCACCAAGCCTTTTTCGAGGGCCGGGAAGAGGTCGCCGATGAAGAGCGTGCTGGGGGACCTGAGACTTCGACAAACAATGTAACCCGTGTGTGGGAAGTTTCGAGCTCAAAACGTCGACTAAGTATTCGTTTAATTGCCGGGATGTTAAATTTATCGAGATGTGTGGTTCATGACATTACGATGGAGCACTTGAACATGTGCAGGATGTGCGCGAAGATAGTCGAAAAAGTGTCCCAACAAAATTTGAACACGTGTAAAAGTGACTCCAATTTTTGAATAACGTTATCACAGGTGACGAGTCATGGATCTTTGAGTATGATCCCTAGACAAAGAGGCAATCTTCCGAGTGGCACACGCCGGCAGAGAGAGTTAGCTGCAGTAGTTTAAGTTATTGAATTTAAAATACAATTTGAGGTTTTCTTGTTCAGAATATTAAATGACAATATTCCTAACTGTTTTAAGAATAGAAATCACCATCATTGTTAAAAGAATACATACATATATATATATATAAAGAATACATAAATATATATACTTATACCCTGAATAGAGTTTATTAAGTTTGCCACGAACTTTGTAACACCCTGAAGGAAGCGTCGGAGAGCCTATAAAGTATAACGTCAGTATGTTGAGCTGAGTGGATTTAGCCATGTCCGTCTGTCTGTCTGTCTGTATATATACGAACTATTCCCTCAGTTTTTGAGATATCGTTTTTGCAAATTGCAAATACCATTTTCTCTTCAAGAAGCTGCTCAATTGTCGGAACTACCGATATCGGAACACTATAACATATAGCTGCCATACAAACTGAACGATCGGAATCAAGTTGTTTTTTTATGGGAAACTTTCGCATTTGACGTGGTATTTTCACGAAATTTGACATAGATTACTACTTAAGGTAATAATATTATATAATCTCCGAAATAATTGTTCAGATCGGCTTACTATAGCATATAGATTCCAAAGATTTACTTCAATACATAGTTACTAAACGAAATGCAATGGGGAAGGGTATATTAGCTTCGGTGCAGCCAAAATTAACGTATTTTCTTATTTTATTTAAAAAAAAAAACTTCTTACTAGTCCGAAATTACAGGAAAACTTCTCACACAAGAATTACATGCATCATTTTAAAAGAATGATTGCCAAAGAAACCATAAAGACCAACAGACACACAAGTTTATGCACCCAGCTAAGCACCTCGAATCACCCTCTCTCACATCAAGCTCTACAAACAAGCCACTTAATGCTCGCACACGGAAAAGTTTTATATAATTGCATATGCGTCTAAATATCTGCGAATGTGTGCCTGCATCTGTATGTGTGTTCGTGTGTGTGTGTGCGTGTGTGTGTGGCATGACATTCAAACAGCGGAATATGATAATCAAAAACTGCATTTCCGACGCTTCAACTTCAATTTCCGAGCAAAGGAAACCATAAAATCGGTGACTTTTTCATTTCAACTCGAAGCTGAGATCGGCAGCCAAACACACAAGCATAGTTGTGAGCCAAAGGACAGCGGAATGCGAATGAGATGCGCACTTAAGGCATTGCTGACTTAGCTTACATGTGTTAGTCAAAGTAAGCAGGATTTGATTGCGTGTGTGTCCTTTTTCTTGGCGCTGCCTTCTCACCATCAGTTAGCATTGCGAGAAAATGCGGCGAAAAGAAGTGAGCAAAATTATGTGCATAAAGTGCGCATAAATATTCCTTTTAAGTGCATTGTACGCTGCACGTCACACACACACGCACACATACGCTGAGTGACATGCCATATAGAAGGCACATTGCAATGTCACCGTGACATTTGCTTAGGTGTTGATCCCGCTGCTCCTACTGGTCGCGCTGCTGGAGTTCTTACAAGGCATTGCCATACTTGAGAGAAAAACTGGGAAAAATTAAAAGCATATTTTTATAAAATTTTCTTGCAAGCGCCTGCATTCGAAGGTGTTTGAAGTAGCAAAATACAAAAACAATAACAATGTTAGTTTTAGAATTGTAAAGAGCAAGGCGGTAAGGTGGTTACTGCTGTGCACGGCATAGCAAAGGCAGCGCAGCAGGTGCCGCTGTATGTGAGTGTGTTTGAATGTGTGTGTGTATGGTAGAAGGCAACGCATGAGCAGCTATTAAAATCACATCGCTTTGGAGCAAAAAATGAATTCAACACAAAAACCGTTAACTTTTGTTACACCGAAACTATAATACCCTTCAAAGGCGCATTTCTTATCATAGCATAGTGGTTCGCTCCAAAACAAAAAAAAATCGGAAATTACAGCCTTCGACAAAAAATATGCAAAATTCGCGAAGATTTACTTCAAACAAGAAAGTGTTCCTTGGAACTTGAGTACTTGAGTTTGAACGATCAGTTTGTATGACAGCTATATGTCACAGTGATCCAATACCGCCAATTAGGCAGCTACTTTGAGAAAAACGGACTTGTGCAAAATTTCACCTGGATTTCCCAAAACTTTCAGAGTGTTACAAGCTTCGTGGCAAACTTAATATACTCTATTAAGGGTATAAAAATACACACATCTACTTGTAAATATAACCCAGTAGCAACTATTACATATTTATGAAGTCATGTTTTCACACACACACGCACATGTGTACACTCACTTGCATACAACTGGTATTTGTATTTCTTTTACCCTCACCGCCATTTACTCCGCTTTTTATTTGCCTCCCTTTGACTCTTGCTCAGCTGGTTAATACAAAATGATGACGATGCCAGCTGGTGGCTCAAAAAACAAGGACAACTACAACAAAAAACCAAAATATAGCCTTACATACATGCAGCATGTTGCACTAAGGGCCACAATGGACGATATTGCCATTTAGCTTTGCAATAAAATAATGTGTATTATGACATTGGATGACTTGATTGTTGCTGAACGAAGAAAAAAAATATAGAATTAAATGCTGCTGGTTTTAAAGAGTGTAGTATATTGAATTTGTTGGGTAGAAAATTTGTTAAAAATTTAAAATCAAACAGGTTGACCGCTGAAATACTAAGGCCACTTGAGGATATAATCGAGTCTTAAGAAGAATGTCAAAAATAGAGACGTGCAGATGCTTTCATCACAACTTTCTTTGGCAAAAAGTTCAAATTCAGTCCGAAGTCATGAAGAGAGGGCAACATGGCTCAAATGACTGCACCCTACATTGCAGCAAAGACCAGTAACGTTTCTCTAAGTTTGCCATAAAAGAGTCAACAGAAGAAGAAGAAGATAATATATGTATTTTCGAGTTAGAAAACATATCTTTCGATCGACTATAACTATTCTGTTCATTGAAGACCTTAGTTATCATCTGCCAAAACTTTATACTAGTTACCGAAACCCTACCGATTATGATCTGATTATATTTAAGAATTATCGACTAAAGAATAGTGAAGGTCGAAGACCGAGTAGTACAAAGTATGTTTCCCACGAAGCATCTTACTTATTTTTCTGAACAAATTAAAATGAAAAAAAATTAAAAAAAGTCGAGTCCGCTCCTTCGAAAATGGTTTTAGACTGAAATATTGTTTCTGCAGTCGGGTAAACTGGCCCAGAACGTAAGAGCCAGGAACAGTATGCAGTAAACGCGGTACGAAATTATGTTCCTGCTGATTTTGTCAACGGCAAGGCATTATCAACAGATAACTTACAATGTGACTACCTACCATAGAGAAGTGCAATAGTATGGCAATGGATGTATGTATTGACATGATATTGTGTTTGCTTACTAAAAGTAGTTACTGGACTACACAACTCTCAGCACTGTACGTTACTATATTCTCCTTAATCTTATGAAAACTATTCAGATATTAGTAATTTAAATCGCACTCGCCTGAGCGAACAAAAACTTACCCAAACATGCAAAAGTCCAGTCATTAATTAAAACAATTTGGATTTTTTCTGAGCTGAAGTGAACGCACGCAAGCTCTTATCGCAGTAATGTGATGCAAAAATACACAAAAACCACTTCTTAGACTGTTTCGCGAATTAATTGTAACAATTAGTTAACAATTTTTGTGGTAATTTTTCCTACAATATACCCTTTAGGATGAACCAAAGTTTTATTGATAAATAGTGACGGGGTTTTCAACCATTTTTCAAAATAAAACATCGAACCCAACCAAATACATGTATGCATGGAATGCGTTATCAAATGGTATACTTGTACTTTAGTATACTTTAGTACTTTGGTATATAATAAGGCCATGGAAAATCAAACCATGTCAACAAAACGTTTCATCATAATTTATATCAGGCTTCTAACATGAAAAGTCGAACTGTTCCGAAGGGTTTCGAAACGCTCAGTCATATAGTGCTGTGCTCAGTTCAAAGAAAGTATTCATTATGTTACTATTTATTTAATTAAAGTCTTTAAATACAAATATTTTTAGACTATTATTTAACGTATGGAAACATTTTAACGAAGATTGTGGTAATTTTTCCTTAACTTTCATTCTCTGCCTGAAGGATCGAAGAATCATTGAAAAGTCTCTCCAAAACTTTGTTGAGTGTTATTTTTGTGTTTTCAGTTACCTATAATATAATATAATTGTTGATGGAAAAGGTATGATTTTCTGCCATGAAATAGCCAACAGAACTGGAATTGGAGCGATTTTGAATTTTATTACCGTACGAAATTCTATAACGTCAGCTAAGGATGGTTTATTAACACATTTCAATCAGAGTGAAATAGTTTTAGGAAGTTTTTTTCGATAAATGGGACACAACTCTCTCTCAAAGACCGCACCAAGTACTTGGGGGTCTTGGACAGCAAACTTTTGTGGAAGTACAACGTGAAAGAAAGAGTGAAAGCTAGCAATGCTTTATATGCGTGTAGACAGATGCTCGGCACAAACTGGGGGCTTTCTCCCTCTCTCATGCACTGGTGCCACACAGCTATTGTAAGTCCAATGCTGCTCTACCGTGCAGTAGCATAGTGTACAGGTATACAGAAATCCACGTATCGCAGGTCAATGGAAAGGGTTCAAAGACACGCTGCGCTGAGCACAACGAGAGCTTTAAGAACAACTGCTACGACGACTCTTGAATTGGTACTAAACAGGCCATCTATAGACCTCCTCGCTGAAAACTGTGCAGCAAAATCGGCAGGACGAATACTGGCTGCAGAAAAATTTATATATAGAACTAAATGATTCATCCACTCAACTGGGAAAAAAGTTTCAATATAAACATAGAAAAATATGGTTGTTAGCTACGCGCAATACTCTAAGCATTTACACGGATGAGTCGAAAATGGGCGATAGAGTAGATGCGGGAATATACTGACCAAAGTTAGGCATAAGGCAGCCTTCTAAGTTGCCGGACCACTGTATTATATTTCAAGCTGAGGTCTTTGCTATTGCGATAGCCGTGGAGCTGGCTTCTAATGTACCTGCAGGCAATTCTTGAGTCAACATGTACGTAGACAGCAATGCAGCAATCAAGGCATTAACTATATCGGCCAGAAGTGTCTTTGAACCAGTGGTGTAAAGTGTTGTCAGAAACACCATAGGTATCAAGGACAATAAATGCCTGATTCTTATACAGATTTTTAGCGATCAGTGTGTGTGGCAGCTATATCCTGTAGTGATTCGTTATTGGCGGTTTGGCCAAGTTGAGAAAAAAGAACGTATGCCAAATTTCATGTCGATATCGATAGACTAATTACCATCTATACAGCCGGACAGAAAGACAGACTAAATCGACTCGACTCGTCATGCTGACTGTTCATAAGTTGATGTACATACGTTTCCTTCTGGACATAACAAAATTCGTAACAAACTTAGGTACCCTGTTAAGGGCATAAATCAAAATAAACAAATACTGGACCACCCTGCCAGTGAGAGGAACTGGGAAGGGATATTCTTAATAATTTTCATAAGCCTACACTTCCATGACATCCAAACAATTTCAGCGCGTTCATTAGTCATTTCGACATTTCATCAGTCATCGTGTCCGTCCGCGTGTCTGAGCATGCCACATTGCCTGTAAGCGAGCAAATGACTGCCTCGCAGCCTATGGCTGGCCGCAAGTGGCGGCTTGTATATGTCAAGCGACTGAAATCAAAAAGAAAGCAAGAAAAAAATCCTAACAGAAACGCCAAGGGCAACAACAAAAAAATAGCGTCTGTGTGTCCAACAGCTGTGCTGTTTATCGACGCCATTAATAGACGCTTTTACTTAAGTTAATCTGGTGGTAATTATGATAAGCCGTTGGTGAATGGCGCTCAGTGCGGACGCCTGTGTGTGCTGCAAACTAGAAGAGCGCTGAGTTTCTTTCACATTATATATTTATTTGCCTAATATCGTAGAATTTTAGGTACACACACACGCGCACGTGGGCCACAAAGAATTTGGCGTGTTGCTCCAATTTCTCAACTTTATCCTTGCAACATTTTTTCCACTTCCTGGTACGACTTGCGTGCCACCATTTTGCGTGACTTTAATTATATGCATACCTAGAATTACGCATACACACATACCCAGCACATATATATTATATGTGCGTGTGTGTAAGATAGTGCCTGCGCAACGTAACGCGCAAATTGTTGGCGTTGTTGCAACATATTTGCCACATTCATGTTTCCATTTATTTCATCGTTGTCGGCATTGTTTTCACTACAACCGTTATTTATGTTTTAATACCTACAACTATTTGGCAGTTAGTGGTAATTGTTGTTGTTGTTGCCTGTGGCATGTTGTTTACCTTATCTGAAATGACTTCATGTACTTTTCTCTATCAAATTTACACTCTGTTCTTCGTTTGCCTTCATTTCATATGGAAATTGCGAGCAAGTGTAGTCGACAACAACAACAACATCGAAAACAATGTGCAAAGTAATAATTAAAACAAACAATTTAGAAGAATTTAGGCAGCGTGTTTGACATGCGTGAATGGAAATGCTAAAATGCTTTATCAGCGGGGACATTTAAGGTTAACGGTAATTTACATTTTTTATGTAGCCAGTTAATGACCTTTTCATTAACAACTCTCAGCAATTTAAGTATGCGATAAGATAAGGATTAATGTGTAAATAGAAAAATATGTGGAGAAACTAGTAGTGTCTCTAAAAAAAGCCCGAAGGACATTTAGATGCCAACAAAATTAGCTGGAAGTTGTGAAAGAAGATAAAAAGTTTTACAGAAAGTAATCCTATGTTCCTAGAAGAGAGTCACATGTCAAATTTCAAATACTTTAATCTTAAAAATGTAATTAAAGCTCTCCTAACTGGAAGACTTCTTTCCCACCCTCAAAAGGATAAATTATCCGCTGAGAAGAAATTATGCTACCTACATATATAACGGTATGAAGGCTTGCGGGCTGCCACAACACCGGAATCGAGTGCGATGGCCAAAGCAGTCTTCCATCCTAATGATTACAGAAGGCACAAACAGAGATATAGACACTCGACCCACAAAACGCTTGCGACCTTTCCAATGAAAACGAGAAAGGAATTTTATACTGTCACAATGACACACTATAAGAACCGTCATGACTACACGAAGTCACCGGGGAAAGGCAAGCTCAGCGTCCATGGCCTATTTTAAACCAGGTGGCCAGAGTTTGGAGCAACAATGATGCCGACGACATAGTTTATGTATTCTGGCAATCCAAGTAAATAAACTCTAGCGATATTGATTTGTAGATTTTTTGATTTTGGAGATTTAGTGGAGATTTTCCTATTCCTTTGCTTTCCCCGTAGGGTTCTGCATCTCAGATCCGGAGTGTTTTCTGTATTTGGACGACATGACCTTGTCAGCGCAGCTGCTGTCTCTTAATTTGCTGAACAATGTCAATGTCGTCGTATATCTCGTACAACTGATCGTTCTAACTTTAAAAGCGATTTATTCTAAAACTAATTTTGATACTTCGTCTTGTTCTGTGAGCAGCGAAACAACAAGATGTTTTAGACGAGTTTTAAATAATGCTAAACAGAGGCATAGGAGGTGTTCGAGCGTCTTGCATATTTCTCTGCCGTGTTACATGTATTGTCGTTACTTATTCCCATCGACTGTAGCCTCTAATTACGCCGACAACTGTTCTGCAGACTTTTTGAAACCGTGTAAGTAAACTACATACGAGTTATTAGCCTATCGGAAATTTCATTGTATATTGTTTGTTGTGAATTCCGTATTTTTAGTACTGTTTGTGTAGAACGACGAATGACACTTTGGCCAATCTCACCAGCTATTTCGTATCACGGCATTCCGTTGTGACCTTGAACCCAATATATACGCAGCACCTTTCCACCAGCTATTACATCTACTGTCTCCCTGCATTTAGCAGCCAAGCTATCAACGTTGACTAACACTTTTGAATATTTCAAAACTTCCAAAAATTTTTGGGTCAGTTATAAATATTTATCTTTCAAATATTGTGAACTATTCAAGATAAGAGCTTGCGAGCTTCAACAGTCACTAAAACTCAATTTAAGCTCTTGTGAGAATGATATAATGTCATTTTCCACAAAAGATCTTTTGTGTTTATTAAGTAACCTTAACCGACTTAAAGATTCTTTATAGCTTAAAGCAAAGTAGTTGTAGCAGTTAAAGTGGCGTCAAAGAACTAACAAAGTGTTTTCCATTCTGCGTTGTTTAAAAGACTTTTTTGTGATATGTCCAGTTTTTCCAAAAAAACGGCAACCATTTGCTTCATTGCTTCAGTCAAACAGCTTTTGTTGGATTCGGCTCATCTTCCAACACCCATACAGTCGATAGCTGTTTACTTTCGGGCTCACACGTACAAACCCACGATTCATCACCTGTCGTGATTAGAAGCACCGCTGTCGTATGTTTGAGCCCAAAACAAATAGCGATCGTATGTCAAACGTTCTGAGCGTACATACCATCGAAAATGTCAAACTTTACGATCAAGTTGTTAGTTGCCAGATTGCAATAACAGTGTTGTCGAATCCCGAAATATAAAAGGTAACCTGCGTAGGCAAGCGTACAAAGAAATTTTTTTCAAGCTTAGGAAAATATTATTTATACCACAAGAAACCGGAAATAAAAAACTCTTAAAATATTATATTTACTATAACTTTTCCATTATCTACTTTCGTATATATTTTTTAATGCAGCTGCCACATAATAATTAATTCCCTTTAAAATGTCCACATGCTCCAATCTACACTATTTACAGCCTAATTAGCTATAAACTCCGCTAATAACTCACTTCCAGACTTGTGTTATTTACACATATGTGTAGGTTTACATGTATTTATATCTACATACATATATAGAAATAGAACTGTCTTCACTTGCAACTTTTAATCATTATTTGCACTGTTCCAAGCAAATGAAAACAAACACTGCAGACTTGCTCGTGTATGCATACATTTATGTGTATGTATGTGTGCATAAATATTTGTATTATCAAATATTTACTTACGTATATACTTAAGTGCATAAGTACTTGAGGGAAGTGTAAATTCAACAGGACAAATTTGCTGTGAAAGCGTTTGAGCTTACATATCTACAAGTAAACACATAATTATGAAATAAATGTGTAAATAATGGCCGTTTGACACAAGTGTGTGCAAATGCATAAATATAATATATACTTACAAACATAAATACACAAAAACAAGATATAAGATACAACAAAGTTACAACTTTAACTCTTTTGCTGCTGAAAAGATAACAAGAAGACTTGGATATTTTTTATATATGAATCTTGAGTAAAAATTCGCTACTTACTTCCTTATTTAACATTTTTATTTTTATCATGCATCACAGTACACAAGGGTTATACATACACAGACACTAATAGGGATGTAACCACCAGAGTTGCCAATCCATCAAGCAGTATCTACATATGAGAAATTGTAGTCAAACATACAGTATTTAACGCAAATGATTATCTTGCAACAATTTCCAATAAAATTGTTGCAAAACTGTGAATACAACTTTGCTACATTGGCACTGCAAAAGTTTTTCGTGTTTGTTGTAGGGTTTTGTGTACTTTCGTTGTAAAACATCTACGACTTACTCCGAGTAACACTGAAGAAGAGGCATTTTTCTACAGTCTTTTGGTCCTCCTTGAGCCCTTGTTGATTCAAGAAAGAGCTTACAAGTATAGTAAACTTTGAAATGAAATTGCCACTTAACAAAAAAAGCAAAATTAAGTGTTACATTCCGTTTGCCAAGCATTAGGTATACAAAGACAGGTTTCGAAAAGTGGTCTGGAAATAACACATTATAGAATAAAGTTGCCAGCTATCAAAAACTTAAAACTGAACTAAATTATGCCAAAATTTTAAAAATCAAAAGGGGTTTTCGAAATCCTTTGGGAAAATATTTGGTTGCTTGGCTCAATAAGGAAGCTCCTGAGCGCCAGACTACAGCACTTAGGCTATCACTAGAACCTGTGTTCTTCCAGTTGACAACCAAATTAAGCCTTATCTACCAACTCAATGGTAGAAAATCTGTTTTTTTTTTTTCAATCCAGCTGTCCAATGTCCTTGGCGTGTTAACAGCCATACTACAGTGTACCTAGTCTCAGCCAGTCGAAGACTGGGTGTTCTCATAGAGTCGACTCTGCATTCCGCCGAATCTAAGTTTCACATCTACTGAAGGTGGGAACTTAAGGGTAGGTGTCCTGTCATAGCCCCTACAATACCATTATGCTCCCTTTTGTCTATAAGTAGAAACTTTTTGGTCCATCCATCATCAACACTACCCCAAAGTAACTTTGTTGTATGTTCTGTGTTGCTAGTGTTCCAACACCTCCAAAGGTCATTGCTTGAAACAACCCTTGAAGGAGCTGAATGGTCTGAGACAGTTGATTTTAACCGAGTTACGTACTGAGCATAACCTAACGACTTAGTATTGAGGCGACGGATTGTGATTATTGTCGCTAGGCTATCCATTAGAAGCTTTACAGACTTGTTGGTTACAGCAGAAACCTACTTGGGAGCTTCTACTATATCAGCAGTTTAGTCTGCTTCTTCATTCAATATAAAACCTCTTTTTAAACGGAATGGTTTATTCTCGATGTTCTGTATATACAATTTATCAGTTTTTTGATCTGGCTGGGCTGGCAGGCCAAAAACTAATTTTTTAAAGAATTTTTTATGTTTTATCCGCGAAGAAGGCTCAAATCACTAAATTATTTTTAAATATATGATTCTGACTTGTTCTTCATTCGAATATGTACACCTAAACGCCAGCCATGTTTTTACATACTAACTACATAAAAACGGAACAATTTGCACCCAAAAACAAGAGTATAAAAATTGCTACCAACTTCTACAACTTGCAATGAACAAAATGTAAGAAGCCAATTGCCAACTTTTGTTTGCAACACTCTTCGGAGATTAGACTGGCAACCAGCTGACAAGGTATTTGCTCTCATGTTGCAAGCAGACAACATGCTCACCAAGTAGTCGAGCGAGTGTTTAAATAGGCTCGAGCATGGAAATTTTTTTTATCTAAATGCAACATGTTTCTTCGAGTGTGCTATCCATGCTAACAAATATTTTGGGAATACTATTGAGCGCACGATTTGTCAGCTTAAGCATGTGAATGCCCTCTGGAGAATATTGGAAGTTGGATCAGTGGATTTTTTGCAATTGAAAATGAGGCGGAGGCTTAGAAAATTAAACTGGGGACACACATTTGTTTGAATTGAGCGAATTTTTATTTGAGGGACAACTTTTCTCAATGCCTAAGCATCAGTAGCAACTTATTTATTTCCCAAGTTGCAATGTTGAGCGGCTTTGGGTTTTACACAGGTGGCAACGAACATTCGATAGGTTAAGCCGCGAAATTGGCAATCAAAAGAGGCGAAAATAAGTTATCAACCCAATATATATGTACAATATAATATTAATAAATACTTGTGTTGGTGCATATATTTGAGGCCACGATATTTGCCTTGCTTGAGGTGAACATCCTGTTCCTTAGGTGGAAATATAAGGGGCGATCCAGGCAGTGGTATTTTCTTAGTAGTCTGTCATGTTAGTTTTGCTCAGTATTGTTTTGCATTTCATCATGAAAACGATACGAATGAACAACGTTTACAATCGTTCAACTTTATTGCGAAAATTTACGAGATTATACAGAAAGACCGTACAGAGTCGACTCGAGCCGTTCGCAATAACTCGGACTGACGCATGGAAGGACTTGGAAAGCATACAAAATGCAGCTGGTGAAAGAACTGAAGCCGCTCGACCTTCCAAACGACATTGCTTCGCTCTATGGGCACTTGGAAACTTCCAAGAAGATGCGACGGTTTTGTTCAGCGATGAGATCCATTTCTGGTTCAATGTGTATGTATATGGGAGCAAGAGCAACCTGAAAAGATTCAAGAGCTGTCATTCCAACCAGAAAAAACCAGTAGATTTATTGAGAGAACATTCGATCAGCAGATAATTTAACGTTTTTCGCCGGTCTATTGGCCACCAAGATCATGTGATATCACACGGTTAGACTTTTCCCTGTGAGAATATGTAAATTCTAAAGTATATGTATGCAACTCGCTTCGATTCAGGTCTTGGATGAAAGCATCACTCGTATCATAGTGCGAGTTACCAGTCAAAATGCTCGAACAAGTCATTGAGAGTTGGATTCAACGCATGGATTTGAGACGTAGCCACGGCCAACATTTAAAGAAGATAATCTTAAATTAATAAATGTCAAAGAATATTCGTTCGAATGATAAAAAGCATTCCTCATTGAATTTTAAGTGTCTGCGTTTTTTCTTTTAAAAGGTATTGAACCTCGAAATGGATGACCTTTTACATTTACCATATCGAAAGACATGCGACAAAATAAGGAAGTCTGAGAAGATTCGTTTATCATAACTTTAGCCGTAAAATCATTTTATAACGTTAAAAAAATTGTGTCTCTAATTAAATACCATTAAGGTAGAACCCCTTCATAATTGCTTGTAGACTATTGATCCTGCGTCTACAGATTTCTCTGCAGTCTAGAAACAGGTACTTGGAAGTTTCCGGCTTAATGTCGCAAGGCTGTCAGTTTTATCAGGAGAATATACCCATAATAAACAAGTGCTTTTCTGAGGAGGTTAAGTATATTTTTGAACCTAGTGACCACCACCTATTGTAACCACCCAAAAGGAAATTAGCCTAACGCATGAATGTAAATTTTTACTAATATATTGCACCTTCCACTCACTCCTTGCGGGGCAGCACCTTTATGGTATAGGGAGCAACCTTAATATAGGGTTCCGGTCCTACCATCCTGAAAGCTGCAGAGAGAACAAACTACTCAGGCAATTCGCTGGTTCCAGACGACCTAAAGTGTGCAAACATTCTTATCAGTACTTTAAAATGCCTACTAAGGATTTTAAAGCTTAAAAATTTCGACCACATATGTTCTAATACTTTAATAAAGCATTAATAAATCGAAGCAAGCCACCACGACTGGATAAATAACTTCGAGTAGTTCGAGTTCCCCCTTTAAGCTTTTTGTGTGTGAGTTTGACTTCCAAAAGAAATGTTTTTGCTTCCTTTTAAGCACGTGAGAGCCAACAATGGAAACCAAAATTGATTTGCCGGTTCTCAAAGTGAGTGGAATAAAATCTAAATAATCCATTTGCTTCCATGAAGGAACTTAACGATCAAAATTGCGATTGTTCAAAGTAGAAAAAAGGTTTTGCAGTTTATTTTGGATTCCCTCAAAATCTAACCAGAAGAAAGCAGCTATTTAGTCTTATCGAGTGAAGCCCAGCAAATCAGGTAACAAATGTAGAAGTAAAGTGAATGTTCTTAGCAGTAAGTAATTTTGTGTAGCTCAGGTCTTAAAATACTTCCAATTTAAATGTTTCAAAAATTTAGATCCAATCACAAGCTTCCCAACATTCGTAATACAACACAAACGATTTAGAAGTGATTTCCTGTAATATTTTAAGCTCCAATTTGACGGTCGCATTAAAATTCTCAGCTAAACTCACAGCGTCTGCAGTTATTTTGTACGCTTCTCAATGCAAACAAATTAATTCCGGCATCGATAGCGCAAATTCCTCGAGTAGCAGCCGATAAAGCTTCGAATGAGAATCACTTCATCAATTACAGATTAATGATGCGCTGCTTAGGGAGTGTTAAGACGCTGAAATGGAAACGGAAAAAATACCGTTATCACATCTGCATATTTTCGTAATTTTTCAGTGCAAATTTTGAAAGAAGAGCACAAGCAATATAAAATAGACGAAAGTAGTTGCTGGGGGAAGAAAAGAACGTAGATAATAAGCAAAAACCTGTATGTGTGTGGATATAAATGTATGTGTGTGTGTGTGTGTGTGGACTGTTATCAGACAATGCCTGCCACAAATGAATTATGGCCAAATAAAAATCACGCTAATAAAATCATTTCTCAAAAATTCGTCACACCATTTCGGTTGCTTCAACACATCGGTATATTTCGTACTCTATTCTTTGCTGGCAATGGAAATGCTCTTTGTTTTGTCTCTGCTCTACTTTTTACTTATGCTACATATTTGTATGGATGTGTTGAGTTCACTTGTGTGATTGTTTGAGGAAAATCGGTTATGTGTGCGATTCCCTGCGGACCCCAAAGTGCTTCACTAAAATAGATTTTGTGCGTCAAAAACCTCACAATGCGCCTAGAAATATAATACGCTTTTGGGTTTTTAGAAAGCAAATTTAGTACTGTACTGCACAGTGTGTCAGTTTACTAATCCACGTATTTTTTCGATGACTCGATATCGACGAAACATATGTAATTTAGCTCACATAAATAAAAACTAAAAGAATGCGTTGTCTTTGAAAATAACCCAAGCCGAATTTCCTGAAGATATTTCGTCAAATAAAAACTTTCCACACAAGCACTTGACTCCGATCGTTCAATTTGTATGCCAGCTATGTATATGCCATAGTGGTCCGACATCGACAGTTCCGACAAAGCTAGCAAAGAATATACCTGAGGAACTAGGTCGAGTATATACAAGCGTTCAATTTCCTCGACATAGAAAATATCTACGTTCCACTGATTTGGATTGAAGATTTTCTGTTATTTTTAAGCAAGACAATCAGCAAGGACGAGGACTAGGCCACCCTGACCCTCATTTCATTGCAATGGCAACTAATGGATACTCCGCTATTATCTAAGGTTGGATCTAACGCTAGTTCCGTGAGCTTGGCAAACGCTAGCCAAAAAACATAACTTGTGCGACTGCGAGACCATTTGGAAGTGAAACGAAAGAGGTAATCTGAACCACTTGCTCTTAGCCTCGATATTGCACCGCCATAGTAAGCAATCTGACTGAAAACTGTCCAATAGGCTCACAAGCGATGAGGTCGCATATCTTATCGGACGCAAATTGCTAAAGCAGTAGAGAAGAAAGCGAGGTTTTCTTCTCAACTGTCCAGCTTTTACCAAATTGAGCTTGAATCAGCTCTCTAGACATATTTTTGATAAACATATCGAAGTTGCTGGGATATATATTATCCACCTTAACAAATTTCTCGTAGGCTCAAAGCGCTTCGTCGATCCAGAAGTCTGTTACAAATACAAATATATTAAATATAATGGTATTTTTGCAGATCTCAAAAAATACTGGAACGCAATAGACAACTTGATACGAATAAGCAGATTTAGCATCTCTTCGCTAAAGGAATAATATATAATTACCCCCTAAATACTCTAAGTTTCCAATGGAATTGTTGTATTTTTCTTTAAATCAATTTATACAAATATCGGTAATACTGTTTGTCAAAAAAGTCTTGCGGTATTTCGGCGCTGAGAGCGCGTAGTTCTAGTTTTGTTCGTCGCATCGGGTCATGCTATACCTTTTTGGAAAGCTCATTTCACGAGCTAACACGTGTTTGATTGATTGTCGTTTCTTTCGTGAGTTATAGCGTCGCAAACATGGAGCAAAATAAAGAGAAGATACGGCATATTTTACAGTACTACTACGATAAAGGAAAAAATGCATCTCAAAGTGCCAATAAAATTTGTGCAGTTTATGGACCCGATACAATTTCCATTTCCACCGCACAACGATGGTTTCAACGTTTTCGTTCTGGTGCAGAGGTGGTCGAAGATGCGCCACACTTCGGAAGGCCTGTCGTCGAAAATTGTCATAAAATCGCTGAATTGGTCGAAAGACACCGACATAGTAGCAGCCCTAGCATCGGTCAAGAGCTGGGCATGAGTCATCAAAAAATTTGTATAAAGAATTGAAAATTCAATAAAAATGCCGCAAGACTTTTTTGACAAACTATTATTTTTCAACAATTTCAAACATTTGAAACATGCCACTTTTTTTATTCTTCTTCGACCACTGTGCCTGATAATACTTGGCCTGAGGGCGCAGAAAGATATCGAAAACAATCAATGTTAAAAAATTTCATACAATTTGTCAACTGAAAATGGCCTGCAGCCAGCAGCTTGCCACCAGCAACAACACCGGGCACTGACAGCATTGCATCTGACAGCAGATATAAGATACCAAGGAGTGGGGGAGTGCGAGATAAAACAAAAAGTTGAAAAATACCGCAAAATGTGTGTTGCTCATTTATCGAAAGTCCCGAGAGATGAATGTTGGTATATACGCATTTGTATATATGTGTGTAGAGTAGTGTGGCACAGATAACGTTAAAGGGGATGCGAAGATAAATGTGTATGAACTACCCAGAGGAATAAACGACGCACACATACATACTAAAATAGGTTATGTATGCAAGCCTACAAGTAACTATGCGAAAGCGAGAGTGTGTATGTGTGTTGCTTGCCATTTGAGTTAACTTTCCCATACAAAATGCCCAAATTGAACTCTAATGAATATAAAAATAATTTATAAGCAAATAAATGCGATCAGTGTTGAAAAACTGAAGCCCTATAGCTAAATGGATGCTTTGCACTGCAGGGGAGTATTTGTGTTGAAATTCAAAGGGGAATTCAGTGAAAATATTATAAATGTTTGAAAGGTACTTCTGTAGAGAAAGGTTGATGAATGGTAGGAGAAGCTTTATTTTTGCGTATAGCTTTTGAACTCTTTGCAAGTTTTCCAAGTATCTTAACTTCATAGTAATGAGTATAAGTTTGAGAATATTTAATATTTTCATAGCATTTCCTCAGTTATATAACAAAAATTTTTTCTTGATTTAGCAGTTAGCAATAACTGGTTTAGAATAATAAAAATGCTGTATGTTATTTTAATCTTAGCTTTTGCAATTTATGTTTCAGGGCACTGCATAAAGAAGCTTTGCTATGGCGAATTTTATATATTTATTCATGAATAATGCTTTTTTGTAGTTATAGAACTTTTATTAAATTTAGTATTTGATCAGAATATGGAGGATATGGTCAAAGAGACTTCCTCTTACGGACTCCAACTTGACGACCTAACAAAGCAGAACTCTTTATGAACTCGATGTGAATGTTAGAATGCAGCTTTCGTATCTATTATCTCAACTTAGGCTACAGACTTGAAGTCCTACTACAAAACGTTGTCTAACGTAATCGAATTGGTTGGGTTATTAAGAGGCATACAATGGTAGTTTCATCATCTATTTGGTACTTTTTATCCAGTTCGTTCAGCTTTTGACGTGAACAACGAAAAAATCACGGGTAATTCACCTATGGCGCCTAGCAAGAGATCGCCAAGTGTCGTTTTATAAAACAGTTGCATTTCATGTTATTGTTGTTGTTTCCCAATTTATATAAACAAATACAGCAAATAACTTGAATTGAATGGATAAAAAATTGCAGTGCTTCCGGTTACGTAGATCCAACTTCGTGAAAACTTTTTCTTTATTGTTTGGAGCAGCGCGCCAGTTGTTCTTCGTTTTCGCTGTTTGCCAATTGAAGATTCCAAGTGTAGACCCGGTCTTTCCAACAGAGAGAAGGTCTCTCGAGTCTAAAAATTACTTTACATACTTCTCAATTCCCTACTCAATTCGAAGTAGCACCAGTTAGCAGGATTTATTTTACGTTGGATTTTGATGCTGAAATTGTTGTCGCTGTTTATACTGGTTCCAAGTTAGACGACATTATCTACGACTTCGACAGCCATCGACAGTGACGTGGGAACCAAAACGCAAATGCGCTGACTGTTGGTTTGATGACAGGAAATATTTCGTTTTGCCCTCGTACACTATTGTTCAACGTCAGTTTACACAGCTTCTAAAAGCCGATGAAACTATTAGTTAGGAACTCTACCCGTAATACCTCAACAAATTGAATTGATAGATTCTCAAAAAATGTATGGGATTCGCTACGGACGGACTGTCATAATCCAAGACCGGTTAAAATTATTTGAAAACAGCGACTGAGAGGCTTTGTTTCACTCGCCTTATAGTCCAAACCTTGTACCTTTTGATTACCATTTGATCCGGTCGATATAGAACGATCTAACTGGAATACGCGACATATCAAAACAAAGTACATTTTTTAGAGGGTTATATATACAGTTAAAATTTTTAAAGTATCGATATTTTTATTTTATTTTCTTAATGTACTTTCAGTAAAGAATATGCACAGAAAATTTCATATCTTTTCGGTGAATATTTTCGAAGTTACATGCAAATTTGGAAAGACGTTTTAGAGTGCTTGGAAGTACAAGGCCAAATGTTAAACGAGTTTTTCTCAAAATGGTGTTTTCAAAATCGGTGACTAACAATATTTCTAAACCGATTAATCTAAAATTTTAGTAAGAGCTTCTTAAATAAATGTTTAAGTAATTAGTCGACGATATTGTTCACAAATAAATATTTTTTATAATCTATTTAAGACCGAAATTTTGGTCAAAAATCGATTTAGTTTTGAGAAACCGTCATTTTGTCAACTAATATATTTTGCTTATTCCTTCATTTCATTCATATATTCTTACTAATACTAAGTCTTAAAATACAACTAAAAGATATCGTAATTTGTATACAAATTTTTGAATCGATAAATTTAACAGTTTTCTTACAAAAAATTCTGGAAAATTCGGTTTTTTCGTCCTTCTAACTATATACTTACATATAACCCTTTAATATAAAACGTCTTTGAATATTCAATCAATATATTGATTTCGGTAGTAAAAATATTATTTTTCCTGCTTATAAAATCAAAATTATGGATTGTTTTCGAAAAGCTTCGCTATAAACACAATCGCAAAAGCTAAAAGAAATATATACATAAATTCAATTTAATAAGTCTCATATGCACCAAATTCATATCTATATTTCCGATATATTGCCTTACCTCAATAAAGGAAGGTGTTGCTCACGCATCCACTTACAAAATAAGCACCAGCCTGGGTTGGGTTAGGTAGGGCACTTGGTACTCGTTCGACAAGCAAATGAGCTTATTTCGAGCTGTGCGGTTAATTAAGTAAAATTTATTACAATATTGTAAATTATTTCAACACCAAGGCACCGCCAAGCAATCACAGACAAGCTTACAAATATGAGTGGCCAACGGCCAAAGCACGCACATTTAGCCGCAGTTAACACGCAAAGTAATATATGTAAGCTCATCTGTAGGTATGTAGGTAGAGTTGAAAGGCGAACTGTGCTACTGCATGGCGAATGAGATTACATTTGTTTATGTAAACATAAATTTTCACGTAAAATACACAGTTACATATAAAATATATGAGGACAAACGGCATTTCCTACTTTGGCGCGATTGCACCCACTTATGTATTTATGTGTGCGTGTGTTTGTATCCGTATGTGTTATGTGAGTGCCTGCCTCCGTTAACACTTTCGCGACAGTATACCAAGCCGCCAACAGCGGAATGCCGGCACTGTGTCCTTTGTCAATGCAGAGCACATTGCTCATACGCCGTGTAGGGCGACGCTCCAAACATTTAAATATGCGCACATAAAGTGGCATGTGCTTGAATCATATTGTTTGTTGCGCTATTTGTAAAGCAGAAAAAGGTCGAAGTCCTGCTGCTCGTAGTTAAAGAGTTTTATGTGCAAATAACTGTATATATTTATAAATCAAACCATGTATAGGCTTATACATATGCTCATCTGTTTTCATGTAAGATTTTCGCTGTATCGTGCAAAGCGGTAATCGTTGGTTGCTAACTAGCCGGTTTATAGGCATTTCCTGCTCGTATGTAGCATATTTATGTATGTCGCTACAAATTCTCAGAACAATAACAACGAAAAGGTAATCGCCATTTCACTGCTTTCATGTATGACTTCGCATGTCGTTTTGTATTTTTAATTGAATTATTAAAGTGATTTTTTTGAATCGTATATCGATACGATACGATATACACATACATATATTTGGTATGTAGTTACTTTTGGTTCTTTACAAAATAAGTTGTGAGTATAAGTTAACTAATGAAATGATTTGTTTTAGATGCTTAAATAGTATTACTTTTTATTTGGAAATCATAATGTCTATTCTAATCTCGAATTTCATTATTTTGGGATAAGAGGTCAGTAATGGAAAAAACATTTTTTTTTTCACACACCTCAAACTTTAAACGGGTTTTTTCTCAAAACACTCTGCCGAACATAATTCTTGTCGAACTACTCAGCCTATTCCCTTAATTTTTTTTTTTTTTTTTTTTTTTTTTTTTTTTTTTTTTTTTTTTTTTTTTTTTTTTTTTTTTTTTTTTTTTTTTTTTTTTTTTTTTTTTTCTGGAATGTTCACAAAACGCCTGGCTATTGTCCAAACATTTTTTATAATATATTGACAATGTTATGAGAAAATTTATGTAAAAACACATGGATGAAAATTTAAAAAAAAAAGAAAACGTTAACTACTTTTATTAACATTTTTTAATGATTCTAGTAGGGACGATAATCATTCATGTGCTTTTTAAGAATAAATTGTGATTTTGTGTTTCAGATGATCCACACATGAGACATCGTGCCCGCCAGTTAAAAACGCATCTCATTCACCCAGCCATTTCAGATGTGATCAAAGAAAGTCCGAAAAAATTTGTTTATACCTAATCTATACACGATATACCTCTTGATTTGTAGAATAAAAATTTCTATAAAAAAAATGTCAAAAAAACAGGACATATTGCCCTACTGACGCTATAAGTGAATATATAATATAAGAGGTTTTGAATAAGGACTCCTCAAAAGTAGACGACGCCATATTTTTTCTCGCCCTTTAGACATTCACCGTAGGGTCGAGAATATTACTACCGCTAGCGCATCAATTGAGGAAGACCCAAATCAGTCCCTCGCATCGTTGTGGCGAATTTTGTAAAAAGATCTCAGCCTACATCGAATCGACGCAAGAACTGAAACTGCTTGACCACCAGAATCGGCGTATGTTCGTGAAGTGGGCTGAGCAACAACTTGAAAAAGATTCGGATTTTCATTGAAAAATCATCTTCAACGATGATATTCATTCTGGCTGAATGACTACGTCAATAAGCAAAATAGGCATTATTGGTCAAACAATAATACTTCATGAGTCACCATTGCATCACGAAAAAACTGCAAGATCAAGACCTGCGAGTTACTGTAAATGAGAGTCGCTATCGCTTGGATGATATGGACTTGGAGCGAATGTCACCATCGATTTATTGAGAACCAAGTATGGTGGACGTCTATTGATGAACTTCGTACGAATATCGAAAGTGAAATTGCAGCAGTGTCAGGGGATTTATGCTTGAAAACCGTCGAAAATTGAGTTTAACGTCTAGACTTCTGCAATCGGGTCCATGCTGGCCATACCAAAGATATCGATTTCTATACATAAAAGCATCAAATATATCATCGGAATAAAGAGTTTAATTGGTATCCCAAACCGTTTTCGTTTTACTAAAAAAAATTTTTTGCGCTCTTATTGAAAACCTGTATAAATCTCAAGTTGTGTAAGTGCGTTCTTTACACTCTATATATGGCGTTAGAAAGATAAGGTTAATACTCAAAATCTTTTCAGACAGTTTTGATATTGGCTGGCTTAGTATTGCTAGAGAATGCATTAAAAATGGACAACGGCATAGGGAAAATGTGCCATATTTTTCAGCTCTTCTTAAATAAAACTAAAAATACAAGCCAGGTAATTTAAAATGTATTTTTTTATAGTCCTAATACCTTAAAAGCCATTGACTCGTAAGGTTTCGTCCATTCTGTGCCGATAATTTTGATTTGGAAGGCATTGTGCAGCATTTATTGTTTCCATTGCCCAGGAGATAAACAATGGTATTTTATGCTCTATGCTCCTTTACGACCAAACTCTTAATACGAATCTGTTGTATCAAAAAAATGCAGTTCTAAAATCACAACAAATTATCGGACATGATGCGCCTTTGACTTAAATCGGGTTATTCTGATTATGCTAAATTTACAATTTATTGCAAAAAAACGATTTCTAGAGGCATTACAATGAACCTTGAGTATTCCAAGGAATGACCGTCTACTTACAAAAAAAAGTTATAACGATGCAATTATCCCCAATTTTCTACTTCTTACTGAGAAAGTAGATTTTTTAGTTAGAAGTGAAGTAAATGTATTTTTTTGTTCTGCGGAAGATGATAAAAGCAGTTGAAGGTCATTGTGAACAACCTGAAAATTTTGTCAAAAATCCCAATACAAATTTTCAGAAAGATGTTTATTTCAAACATTCGTATTACTCGACTGTAGCATCGCTACCTATCTTAGCTCAGAAATAAAAAAAAAAAAAATCTGTTGAAGAAGCACTACTCGATATTTAGGCTTCTAAATATTTCACGAAAATTAAAAAACCAATATAATATTCTCTCTTTATTGGAATTTTTACGAGAGCAACAATAACTTTTCTCTTTAATAGGCATTTTAAGGGCGTAAAATTATTCTCCTCAATTGACGTATGACGAGAACGCTGAAATAACACGGGAGAGTTAAGAGTGGAAGTTATATTCCTGAGGTGCTGTTAAACCATCGATCTTATAACATTGTTCTTTTGCTGATTTACATCGTTGCTTGGCTGGTGTTTTTTCGTCATCTTCCCACATAAAGTACGGGCACGCTGTCTTCTTATGATACTCAGCTTGGCACAAATAGACGAAAGTGTAATAAGGTTTGCAAGCTTTCTTAAAGAGAAGCTTACTGCCGGGATTACCCTTCAGTTGTCCATAAATCTTTGCAGCTGAAAGAAAAAGTTGTAATGGTTTTTTATTAAACAAAAAAAAGTAAAGGAAAGAATTTTCTTAAGCGAAAGATATAAAAAAAATAATAATAATAATAAAATAAAATTAAAAATAAATAAAAATTAAAAAAAAAAACTTATTGCCGCTCACTTGAAAACATTTTCTTTACTCACCATCTTTACGACAATAATCGTACATTTCAATATAATATTGCTGCTCCTTGGGACGATCCGCATAAGTAATGGCGACATTGTTCTTCACTGCTTGCATATTAATATCCTCGCCGTCTTTGGTCAAATAATTGCGGCTTTTATAAATGCACTCGACTAAACACTATGACAGCACTCACAAAAAAATAATTTAATTGTTTTTTGGAAAAGTGTATTCAATTATTTACTGATAAAAAGCCAATCAATTTAGTGGGGCTTTTCTCGTCCTCCGCCGGAATTTTGTCCTTGTGTAGCAGCACACATTTCGCGGTTACCTCATCGAAGATTATATGTAAATTATCGCAGCAGCCTTTGCGCTGTTGATCATTGTGCCAAATTTAGCGAAAAATTAACACAAAAAATTCAAAAAGATATCATAAATATTATGTCTATCAGAAATGAGTTCTAATATTCAAAAGCGTTACCGCGTTGCTACACTTTTTCGTATCCAATGTGCCAGCATCGCTGACAGCCGTGTCTGCAAATGCTCTGACAAGCTGCTGAATAAAACACTGAAGCAATAAAACAGTAATGTTTAAAGTCAACTATATTTGCGCACCTTCATACATAACACAAGGCACAAAATCTCACTTGGCTGCATAGTTTAGTATCTTCCGTTATGGTGCTCGGACACTGCATGCACCACTGTGTCCGTAGTACTCTTTTCTGCTAAAATATATACTGTTTTTAGCTAAATTTAATTTTTTTGCCTTTGCTGGTAATGACCTTTGAATGTGCATTCAGCAATTGCTGTCAATTTAATTACTAATTTAATTGATCCATTAATGAAATCGATGAAATCTTAATTAAAACAATGACTTTTTTGAAATTTTTAACTCATTTAGCATTTTTTCTATTTTTGGAATAAAAATTCGATTGCTTATATAAAATATAATAATAAAAAGCATTACTCATAACAAAAGCTATGTACAAAATTATTAGTCCGCTTTACCAAATTATTTAAAATGATGTTGAGAAAATTGCCAAAATATGTATATAAAATAGTTACCAGCTATTAAAGTTTACGGATGAACCCGTCTACGAAGTAATCCATTTCTTTAATTATTTCAAGCCTATCGGATATGCGTTTGCTATCTCCTTTTCTTTTTTATGGAATAAAAAGAAATATATATTGCATATTACTTATATTTTCACCGAACCTGGTCAGAACCTTAGAGTACTGTCAAAAATCCCTTTTATAAAAATTTCATAGGTCCACGAAATTTTAAGAAATACTATATATGACAGATTGTGTTCGGTTAGGTCATAGAGTTGATCCAAAATCAATGGTTCTCACTTGGAAGCATGTCTGTTCTTTGTGTTAGCCAAAAAACTCCTGAAAGCGCATCAACTCATAGCAATGAATGGCATTCCCAGCCACTTCTGTAAGTTCTCTGAAAGTGTGTCTGACAAGATATTTCAATCTCAATCTGGCAAAAGCCGTGCAATAGAGGAGAGTCTGACAAAATGATTGTCATTACCGAAGATGGAAGGGTCCAATAAAATCAACTCCAGAAGAAATCAAGTTTCAAGTAAGATGAATATCTAAAAAAAATCAAAGCAGTCAAGATCCTCAGATGTGAAAGAGGCAAAAAGAAGTTATAAAACCTCAAAATAATTTCGATGAACGAAATTTCTGACTTTTGTAACTTGATTGAATTCCTAAACAATAACAAATTTCAAGGCTCTGCAAGTAATTTTAAATGCGTGAATGTTCTCCTGTCATAAAGCCAGCTTCGCATAAAATCTTTCAGCTAGAATTTGAAGCAACTATACCAGCCATCAAGTTATCAAGGAGAAAAAGCTCGAGCAGCGAAAGTCCAAATTTAAATCTGGGAAATTCTGAAGCACGCATCCCAAAAATCTATAGACTAACTGTCGTTTCCACAAACACCAACAGTTTTACTTTAACTTTATGATCTTATTTCTGGTACAAGCTGTGAAGACGAAAGTTAGTCAACTGATTTTTAATTTCATGTAGAATTCCAGTTCTTTCGGTAATTCCGCTGCGATAGATCATAGCTGTATGATCTAGTTTCTAGTAAGAACCTTCAGAAATAGCTCAATAAGGTGGGGAGGGGAACTATGCAGAGGGATCAAAAATGGTTAATGTAGTGGGAGCCAGAATCCATTATTCGGAGTTGGATCTCAGTAGACCCTTCCAGCTTCTGAAATAGCAGGCAGAAGTCTTTACGGTCAGCAGTAAACATAAAAAAGGTATATATGTAATACGTCGATAGCCAAGCGACAACTAAGACAATATTATCACATCTCATTATGTCAGAGAATATATTCTTAAGAGCAGGAAAGCAGCGGCTGCATAAATACTAGGTTCCAGGTCGCAAAGCAATTCCGAGAAACGAAATAGCTGATGAGATTGCCAAAATTGTCATCCATCTGGCTTCCGAAACATTATAGAAAATGCGTAAGTCACTTAAAGTGATATGCATTGAAATTTGCGAAAGGGCTGACAGACGGATCAGCGAAAGATGGAATAACTTAAGGACCTGCGGAATAGTCCAGATCAAAGTATCGAAGAAAAACACATGCTTTTCACTTGAACGGTCTCAAAAGGACTGCAGGAAGGTTGTTCATCTAATGACAGGTCACAACATACTGGCATCACATACTATCCGGATGTGCAAAAGTAACGACGATACTTAAACTCAATATCCATCTGTCATCACCCAGAACCAGGAAGTCTATTTATACCGTGGCATCCGGCCAGTATAACCTAACTTATCTTATAGAAAACTTATCTAATATACATAATTTTAATAAGTTGGGTATAATACACTATACAATACAATATATGTGTAATAATACAAAACTAAAACACTGCAAAATAAAATTTCATAAATTGTCTACTTGTGCCAGTCATTACACATTTTGTTCGCCATTAGTCTAGATACTTAAATTAAATTATTTGCAATTAAATAAGTTCCGCTAAATTTAGCATTGCTTGATTTAAATCGTAAATCGTATAAACAAATGGAAACTGCCGACTATAAAAATTAAAAATTTCACGAAACAACGGCAAACACCGAGTGCAAGAGTTATTGTGACATATCTAGTTTCCGCTGAACTGCGCTATGAAGAACTTCGTTTTGATAATATTGTCCGTCAGTTTGGTATTGAAGGTAATATTAAATCTTATTATATAATTTATAACAAAAAATTTCTTCAAAACTCACTAAACTATGCTCTCGAATCAAACATAGCTCAGCAAGTCGCTTAAAATCGATTGCGACAATCCCGAGTCAATTAAGGAGGATCGCATACACTATTGCTGCAAACATCCCGATGGCTATCAGGGGGTCGTGGACTCATGCGCCAAGGAGACAGGCTTCAAATTCATCAAACACGATGAGGAGGCAATGGTCGATATAACGGTTGACCACGCTATAACGGGCACGTGCTTTGGCAAATGTGTCTTCAATAAACTAGAATTCATGAAAGGCAACGATTTGGATATGACTGCGGTACGCGCGCACTTCGAGAACAAATCCAAAGCAGACCCAGAGTATGCAAAGGAAATGATTAATGCATTTGATCATTGTCATGGCAAATGTAAGTCGAATGTAGGGTAGTCTTGAAAAAAAGAAAATGCTTCATTCATATATTGTTGTTTCCACGTCGTAGCCGTCGAAAATACTGCGAAATTTCTATCCAATCCAATCTTCCGCCAAGCTAACGCTGAGTTCTGTGATCCCAAACCGGCCGTTATTCTGGCCTGCGTAATACGTGAGTTCTTCCACAACTGTCCTGCCGATCGTTGGGCTAAGACAGAAGAGTGCAACACTGTGTTGGAATTCAGCAAGAAATGCAAGGATGCACTGACGACTATTTAAAAGGCTGTTTTCGTGGATCAAATGTTAATTGGAATAACGAAAAATCAAAAATGATCGCTTGAGAAGTTTGACTTAGAAGTAACATCTAAATTTTGTACTATAAGAGTTATGATTATAAATATTAACACACATTTTTTTTTTATAATTCTTCCCTAATAAATTGTTTGGCTCTTTCGATAAATTATTTTTTAATTTCAACTCGAAATACGCGAGTTGGGACGAAACTGTTAAAAATTTTACAGATTTCTACAAAATAAATCACAAAATGACAAAAAATATCATTTTTGCGTATTTTCATATTATTATTTATCATCACCTCAAAAATAGCCTCCCTTCAAACACATATACTTGATACCAACGTTTAATCCCACGTCCCATACACTTGTTACTAGCCTAGTTTCGGATGGTATGCATTATCTACAGTAAATGGTTTTCATACTCATGACTAATTCTCCGAAGCGGAACCAAATCTGGCAAATATGGTGGCTCAACGATGACTCTTATTTCTGGTTTGACAATCAAGACCTTAAAATCTATCACCGCATTATCGTGTTGAAGAATACATAAATTTCCTGCCCACAAATCCGGTTTTTAAAATGAATTGCTTCACGTAGATGCCTCAAACCAGCCATGTAGTATTTCTTATTGACCGTTTGACCCGGAACAAACTCGGTTATCGAAGTAAGCGCTGATCATCACTTTGAGTTTTGACCAACTTTGACGTTTTGGTTTTTTGGTTTCGGCTCATTTTTGGAGCATCATGTTAGATTGTTGGACAGTTTCAATGCCGTATTCATAAACCCAAATCTCATCGCCAGTAATGTTCGATGTATGTAAGGTCTTCAGCTACGTTGTAAAATATCTCTTTTGACTTCGTTTTAGCAAACGATTCAGGTCCTTTGGTATCCTGTCATATAAAACATATGTCCAATATGCAACGAGTCCCCGCATGACTCTAACCACTCCCTTGCATGCTTGGCTAACTCCACACATCTGACACCCCTCTCCCTATGGCCTCGTCGAAACAGCAAGTTTCCTTGGCCTACCATTAGATGTCTTCGATGACAACTTATCTAAGCTCTACCATCCTAAAAGGGACCGTTAAAAAAACAACAACAATCAAAACTTTTTTAGAAAATCGAATAACAATCTCACATCCAAACAGTACACACTCAAATTAGTAATAACTGTACTCATCATATGAAAACTCTGAATTCTGGTTAAAAATGTTTCATTAATACAATTATACAATCTTATCATATATATAAGATTGTATAATATTCAATTTTATAAAATATAAAAACGAGAGAGACTTTCATTAAAACCTTATCCGGATCGAACACAGCTCTAACTCGCTTAAACTCGATTGCGACTACCCCGAATCAATAAAGAGGTATCGCATACACTATTACCGCAAACTTCCCGAAGGCTCTGGCTATTTTTACTATGAAAAAAACTAAACAACCAGCTTGCTGAAATTTTGTGTTGAGAAGTTGACTTGAAAAGCACCTATTTGGGTGGCAGCAAATATTCAATAAAGTTCTAAAACACATAGGAGTAGTCTTTCCCCAAATCTGTTAATGAGGATAAAATCAAAAAGGTAAAAGAAACTGTACTTGAAAATCGTCGTGTTGACGTCAGAGAAATAGCAGAGGATCTCAAGATCGGTTAATGTATTAGGTATAAAGCGTGTCAATACTACACTCGTACCAAAAGACCTGAATCGTTTGCTGAAACGATCCTGTCATATAAATTGGAGTTTAACCTGCTGCAGTATCTGGAACGAAGCAGCGCGAGAGTCACTCTCGATTCTTGCGGCAACTCGACCTCTTCGTATGCAATTGGTGGTGTTTTGACTCCAAGTACGCCATTCACAGAGAGGGAGTCGGTGAAGGTGCTTATGCCTCCATTATGAATGGCAGTCAGTGCATGTCTGAAGTTAGTTACGTCCGAAATTCGGTCTGCGTATTATTTTATGTTGACGTAGTTGAGGAAGGACCTTTTAATGCTCCTAGGGAGTGATTCCGCTTCAATCAGATGACTGGAAGGATGTGTTCAACAAAAACAGCCCAGCCGAAACTACTTGGCTAGCATGCGGGCATCACTGTGCAGATGTTCAATAGTTAACATCAAGGAGCATCTCGCAATAGTCCGAAGTGCAGTGTTCTGTCATGTCTGTAGCTTCCTCATCTACGTTTTGCTGCATCGAGGCCACCATATTCGTGCAGCGTATTTAAGGACCGGCCAACCGATTGCCTTGAATGTTGCCAACATCGTTTCTTTCTCCATCTGTTGTCGGCTAGCGACTTGAGGATTTTTTAGCGGCTCTGTGAAGAGTGAAGGAGCACAGCCCATCGAGTGTCACACTTAAAATCTTAGGATTATGGACATTCGGAATTTTAATGTCATCGGTTACAATAATAAAGTCAAGTCTGTTCTCCTACGTTCAGTTCGTGATCATAGTAGCTAATGGGACATAGTGTAAGTTATATGTTTTGGTCTGAAGTGGGTGGTTGGGGGTTGATATAAGTAGTTCCAAATTAGGTAAGTGCCTTTGCTAAGGCAAAACTTATATATTCCTCTAAAATAATGCGCCTAATGTAGGCAATATTTAGTACTTTCTCAATAGTTGACTAGTTTCTAGAAATCTATCAACCAATGTGAAAAATCTAACTACCTAAACCTACTTATGCATTACCCTAACTAAATTCTATTTCTGTTGCACTCACTGCCGCCACTTTCGGTGCCAATCCCATCTATTGTCATTCCGTCACCACTTTTTCTGCAAAATAAATTACAACTTCCCTAGTTTTGCGCTTTGTTGCAGGCAATTTGTATTCCAATTTGTGGCATAATGACAAACTCTGTGTGCCTCAGCAAGGAACTCGGATTTTGCCAACCGTTGTGCCTAAAGGAAATTCGCATAGCAATTGACAGTGGAGCAATGCTGCCTTTTTTCTCCTTTTCTTTCATTTATTTCTTTTTTTTTTTTTTTTTTTTTNTTTTTTTTTTTTTTTTTTTTGTAGGGCGCTCCCCATAAACTTGTGTAATTTCGCATTCAAAAGCAGCCAAACTTTTTGTCGCTCAACTCTAATATTTACAATTGCAGTTTGTGATTTTATCTCCCGCGCTATTCATGCCTGCGTTTGGTACATTCGTCAGCTTTCTCATTTTGCCATCATTTCTTTCACCACTCAAAGTTGTTAAATTCAATTTTGACGTTATTTTGTGGGAAACAAAGCGTTCAAATACACCGAATACAAAATGCAACTTTTCCATGTTGTCACAAACTGTCAGCGCTGACGACAACTGCAGGCTCGCGCAACCTCGTCCGCAACTACTTATGCATGGGGCAGGATTCTGCAGATGAATGACTGATGAGCAGTTAACCTAATAGTTTTATAGTTGGCCTATTGTTGCGTCATTTTTGTTTCGACTTTTCATTTTCTGTGCCGAACAATTTAAATTATTAAAACAAACTTGTAATGTGACAAAAGATACGATTTACAGAAGTCTAAACTTCGCTCAATGCCATTGTTATATACAATCTCTGCATTTGGTAACAAAAAGTTGAGTTAGATTCTTGTTGGGATATGTTAATTAGGATTACTGTGCTTTATATTAAATTCTGTTGGTTGCTATAGTGTTAGGTTAGATTGTTTTAGGTTAGGCCTTATCACAATGTAGCACTCCTCTCATAAAAGAAAGTATATTTTTATGCTCACTTTCAGAAGTTCTGTTACAGAGATGATTTAAATATACCGTAGTTATCCTAACAAAATATTCAACGAGAGATATGTGGATGGAGAGTATTCGTTGATGATGAGGCATAGTAAGCATTTTACGCGGATAAGCTATGAGGAATGGTGGAGGGAAGTTTTTTGTAACGAGCTCTTCGTTGAGATTTTCTTTAGGCTACTGGACTTCTGTAATATTATTCAGGCAGAAATGAAACCAATTTCAAGAAGTTCAGTATTCACTTCGACAGCAGAGTGGCAATAACAGCATAGAGTTTGCTTACTTCGCGCTCAAAGTTAGGCAATAAGTGTCTGTACTCACTATTATTATCAGATTTGTGTGGGTTCCTGATTATAGAGGAGTCGTTAGAACGTACAAAAAGGTACGCTAGCAAGAGAGTTCACCCTCGCCTCGCTAACATCGATGAGGAAAGAGTTAGATCTCCCTTGTCGAACACGGTTCGGGTACTAGATCTATGGACGTTGCGTGAACTAAGTAGGCGTTCATTGTCGTCAATGATCTGCCCGACTGCGAACTCATTTTCGCCTAGGGTATAACGCGGGAAATTTACTTAACGATTTGCCTTTAGCAGAGCTCATCTTTCCGCAATCTTTATCCTCCATTGTCAAACTGCATTTCGGCAATTATTTCTTCGAAAAAACCGGAAGTAAAAGTCTGCATTTTAACAATTGCACATTATTATTATTATTGTATTGTAGTCAAGTATTTACAGTTATTCAATGTTTTATTTCCCCAAGAACTTCATTCGATACCTTCTTAATGTCATAAGCATTTGTCTCTTATACCCATGTGCGCACCACTCTTGATGTTAAAATTTTGACAATTTTATAATATTCAGAATTTCGCGATTTACCAAATTTCGGGACTCTTTCAGCTGCTATTCAATTTAGACAACTTTGTACTTTTCAAATTTTAATTTCGGGATCCCGAAATATTCAGCGGCTTATTATGCGAGTATTCAAATTTAGACTACTATGGACAATTAAAATTTTCGGGATTTACTAAACTTAATTTAGAGATCCCGAAATACTTTGGGACTGATTGAAATATTATTATTTTAGTTTAATTAAAAATTAAAAATTAATTAATATTTTAGTTTAATTAAAAAGCTTTGCGAAAGTACAACCCTTTTTGTGTGATTTCTATAGAGTTTTATCCCAAAGCACCAAATTTCGAAGGTCAGCTGATGTCTAACAAAATTAAAAAATAATAATGAAAACATTATAAAAATAAAAAATACCAACACTCCACACACACAAAAAAAATTAAAAAATAGCTTACTAATACCGAAATTTTGTTATCCCGAAATCAAATATTTGTTGTACAATATTAACATATAGACTAACGGAATGCACAGCTGCAGGTCACACATTTTGCAATTTTCAGCGCCATTTGCTGCAAGCGTGAAAATTTATTTTTATTTGTGTTGTTTGTGTTTTTTATGCGCTTTGCACTGACATTTCCTTTCAGATTGCGTTGTGTTGCAAAAAATTGTGGCAATAAATTGCCGACACCAAGGTGAATGTGAGGCATAAATATGTATCTAAGCAAATGCAACAGCTAGACGTCGCTGTGGGGAGGCAGAAAAATGCAGACGCATCCGTTAAACAAATGTATGTATGTGTGGGTACTAGCTGAGACACATACATATACATACGCGCATTTTAAAGGAAATTCTACATCAATTTATTCAATATTTCTTAGTTTACATTTCTTCGTTTCCGACCCTTTCACCCCCAACTCCAACAAGTTGCTGAAATAATTCGCCGCACTTCATAAATTTACAAACACACACACATACACAAAGCGGAAACGGAAGTTAAAGCAAATAAATACAAGTACCCACTTCACAAGTAAGGAATATCGATGGATGCGCAACCAAACAAAAGCAACAACAACAACAATATTGGCTGCAATAGCACAAGTGTTGGCTAAATAAAAATCCAGCCAGCGGCGTATAAATAAATGCGAGAGAAATTTGTTAGCAAAACTGCCGGAAGCAGAATTCCTTTAAGAAAATTATTGCAGCGCTAAGGAGTATAATTTCGACAACAGCAAGAAAAACAACAAAGCGAAGGCACAGCAAATTTCAAAAGTGGAAATAAAGCAGCTGCAATAACTAAGGAGCATTTCGAACAGCTGCAGCTGGCAATAATACGCTTGTTCAATGCATGCGCTTGTGTGAGTGTGTGTGCGTGTATGTGTATGTTCACTCCATGCGGGTGCAAGCTGCAATATAAATGTTGCTCATACTACACGTAGCACCGTAATCAGTGGATGGTTTGGTAGCTGAGCAAGGCAGCCATTGAGAAATGTGTTAGTGAAATGAAGAGGAAATTTAGCAGCGCAAAAATAGAAGAAAAAAAAGCTGGCAACGCTTAATAAGTGGGCATTGAAATGGAATTTAGTAGCTGACCACGCTTGATGATGTGGCCGATTTGAAAAATTCACTCAATTTAGAGTAAAGCATTTTCATGTGTTTTCATCTTCTTTTTTTCTTCTTCTTCTTTTTCGCTCTTCCTCAAATAAACAGCCAAATGCACTTAAGGCTAATAAATTTCATACAGCACCATAAAAATAATTCCAAATTTAGTGGTAATAATTTGAGAAAGTGCTAAGACGGCAACACAGCCCAACAAGGAAGCACACAGACCGAGCTTGCAAGCAAGCCGCTGTAACCGAAATTGCCTACAACCGCCAGCCGAGCCAGCAACCGAGCATAAAACAGCCGAGGCTGCAACTGAGTAACGGTTGTTTGTGCATTTGGTCGCTCGTTTGGCGCTCTGCGCCCGAGAAAAGCGCACATAAAGCACAGCAAAGCAGCGATGGCCGCAAGCGGCAATAATAAACACAACAACAACGCAACGCGGCGGCGAAAGGCATAAATACACAAAGAAAAAGCGCATAAAGAAATGTTGATTGCACTGGCAACAAGCAGCAACAAAGCTGTTAACAAAAACAAACAACAACAATAACGCCGTAAAAAACAACAAAAACAATGTTAACAACAACAAAAGTATTAACAACAAAAACAACAACAACGCCCGTTAACAACAACATCACAACTAAGGCTTCATTGCTTTATGTGTGCGAATTCTCAGTTCAAAGCTAATGCAAGAAGACAGCGCAAAAAATGTATAAATTGCCAAATACCGTCTGGTCAGCAAACGCATGTGATTTCGTGCATTAGGAAATGCTAACCTCAAAAAACAGTGAGAAAAAAATGAATTTGCTGGCGAAAAAATGCAAAAATATTTGCTGTTGCTTGCTTTGACTCTTATTCCTTTTTTGCTAGTCCTTGCAATCATACATTTGCGAAATTGAAATTTTAATCAAATAAAGAGCGCTGCTTTGCTTCGCATTGTTTATGCCGTTCCATCATTGGATTTGTGTTGCGCATTTTGACCAAAGGCATTCGTTTGTCGCTTCCAAAGTTGAAGAAAAGCTGCAAGTTTTCCTTTATAATGACCAATAAAAGAAAGAGAGAATTTAAGTCGAACTGAGCCACTGAGACTAAAATTGATCATTATGATTCCAATTAAAGTCCATTTAAGGATTCATGATTATAACAATTTTCCTGCGAAAGTTATTACAAAATTATTAATATATTTTAAGTATTTACATATCTCTCCGAGTTTCGGGTGGATTTAAAAATGTAATTCCAAGTTTTGGCTTCGAGTAAGGAAGAATATTGCATACATTAACTTTTTTGAATAAATACCAACGATTGGAATTTAGGTATGCCATGCTCAATCCACAAGAAGTGAGGCCCCACAATCTGCGCCAACTACCGTGGGATAAGCCTCCTCAACATCGCATATAAGGTTCTATCGAGCATATTGTAATACTGGAAAATCAACAACTGACGATATATTTACCATGCCCCAAATCTTGGAAAAGGTTCATGAAAAGAGGATCGACACACACCACCTCTTTGTCGATTTTAAACCTGCTTTTAACAGCACGAAAAGGTGTTGCTTTTATGCAGCTGTGTATGAATTTAGTATCCCCGCAAGCTCCTTGGGAAAATAGTTCGAGCTGTAAAGCTGAATAGAGGTGGTACAATCTTTGATAAGAGTGTTCTTTGATAAGTCGATACCATTGGCCTCAACAACCGTGCCGTAAATTCTGCTTTCTCCAGACTTAATAAGGAAGCGTAGCAAATGGGTCTGGTAGTGAATGAGAACAAGAAGAAATGTCTGCTGTCATCAAATAAACAGTTGTCGCACTTGGCTCCCACGTCACTGTTGACAGTCATAACTTCGAAATCATAGACAATTTCGTCTATCTTGCAACCAGCATTAACACCCATATTTAATAGGTCATCGACTAAACCACTCCACATTACCACACTACCACATTATTAACATTGACCTGGACTTAGAAAAAACAAATATAAACAATTATTTTAATAGAAATCTTTACTATCGTCTTCAAAATAGGATTCGTCTGAGCCAATACAAGGACGTCGAGGATTAAACCAATTTTCTATATACTTATTATAAACCCTCTATAGACTGCAGCGAATTTTAGTTCTTTTCGATTTGAGTCATTTTTGGACCGTTTTGACGTCATATTTATAAACCCATAGCTCTTCACCAGTGATGAAGAATTTGATGAATGGAGAGACCTCAGCTAAATTCTCAAGCAGCTCTTTTGGGATGTGGTTTTTGCAACAGACGTTTTGGTACGAGTGTACCTTCATAACCAAAACATTAACTAAAATGTGTTGTGATCTTGAGATCCTCTGCAATCCTAGTCAACACGACGATTCTATGGAACTAGTACTTTAAAATTTTCGATGTTATAAAACTATCAAACAAAATCGTAGATGAATATTTTTTTCCTAGTAAAATTCGCCTGACAAACAGCTAACAAAAATAATGTATCGAGTCAGTTTGTGCACGAGGCTTAAGTGGACCAGTTCGGTTCAAATCTTGAAGAGATGGTATACGTATTGCTTTCTGCAAACTCACCAAAAAACTAGTGTTTCATGATCAGAGCATAATAATTATGTAAGAGTCTGACCAAATGAGGTTCAAGAAAATTTAATATCAAACTCTTTTTCTCCAGCTCAAAACTAATAATATATCAACACTTACCAGAATAACTCGATAGTTTGATCAAATTTTCTAAGTTTTTCCACAACACAGGTTAGGTTAGATCGTATGGTTGATCCAAAACCGATGGATCTCACTTGATGATATTCCTCCATTGTGATACCCATAAACTCCCAAACGTGAATCAGCAGCAAACTTGAGCTCACCTAATAAATGGTGGGCACCAATCGTAGCCACTTCGCTGGGTTCGTCTAATGTGTGCTTACCGAGATATTTCAATCCCAAAGTGGTAAAAGCCCGGCAATAGTGGAAGTAGTGACAAAACGACTTCACGGACCATAAGGACCTCGCAGTCGCACAAGGTGTGATAAAGACGGAGGCTGTCTCGCCATTAGTCCAATAGCAACAAGGTGGAAATACCTCGGCCACCAGCAAAGTGTTCAACCAAATCAGTCATTAGGTTCGTTAGGAGTTTACAAAGGTCATGAATTTCGCAGATCATTTAGCGTTACCCAGCATACACGGCGGGGTTACGACTTACCTTACATTTCCCCAATGCTATTGATTTTAAAATATCTAACAAAGGCTATAAGCTAAAACACATTTTGAAACTATTTTGATATGTTTAGGTATCTTAGTTTTCAATTGAGGTATTACGAAACCAGATAAACTCATATAATTTCAATCGGGTATTCCAATAACATCCAGTTTGTGAAGATGTCAATCTTTCTCAGCTGAAATTTAGATGCTTCTATACATCCACAACAATTATTATTTTCCTACTTAATTTATTCCTTGAGGAACTACATACTGAATTCCAAAATCAACAAAACCATCTTCCAGAACGAAGCTATTAAATTAAAGTGCCCTTGTCAGTAAAAAAATATTGGTTTTTTTTTTTTTATTCAAAAATAAAATTTTTTCCTAGACTTTTACTCCAATTTCGTGAAGATACATAAATTAAGTTTATTGAACAATTTAATTATATTATTTTCTCTGATAAATAAACTATTAATAAATAAGTTTAAAATATTTTTCGTAACTTTCAAACTGCTTTAAAATATGCATTATAAATTACAAGCGCCGTTGGCAACTAAGTGAGCCTCGAAAATTTATCGAGTCGCCTATGTTTCCATTTCGATTACAATTAAATATATTTTTGAAGCTAGTTACCGCTGCACACAATATTTTATACCCTCAATGATATATGACAGCCGAGACGAAAAATAATATCAATTCAGTGCGAGAAACAAGGACTGTACTTCGAATAAATCGATGAGGAACATTTACATGAACTACATAATATAGCTGAATGCGATAGGCCATAGGAGTATGTAGGTTGCCATTTACATATGACATTTTGACATATGATCGCAACTTGTGTTGCCTACAATAACTTGAAATATTCGTCTCGACCAAAAATGAAATTAAACCGCAAATATTTAGTTCCATTTTTGGCGATGAAGCTTCACAAAATAGCAATGTTTATCGATGTTACGGATATGGTGAATACAATCGAGCTCGCAGATAACCCCAAGAAGGATTTGGGATCGTCCAAAATCAGTTGTTGTGCCGGAAACTATTGAAGCTGTGCACCAACTAATATTGCCAGGTCGTCATATGATTCATCGTGAGATAGAGACAATTATAGACATTAGTGGGACCAACGGTGAACTCCACACGCCACACCACACAACGCTCAAAAAAAGGCTCTTGAAAATCCAAACTTTGTCTACACATAAGCACAGTTGCTGTTGAGAGAGATTTCATTACAGTTAGTAAAGCAAATGCTTTTGGAAATCTCTAAATGCCACTTGTTTTTATTCATTTTTTATAAATCGAGGTATTTTTAACACAAAAAATTTTGTTGCTATATTAAGTTATATACCTCCATTCCAGAGCTCAAATCCAGATTCACCTACCCAAGTAGTATTTCCATGACATCAGCCTTCGCTTTTTCCCAAAAATATCTACACTGCGTGCGTGGTATATGATCTTAAACTCGTCTAGCCGAAAATCGTATTTTCTTTATTTCAACCATTGCAATTTTACAACATTCCCAACTTTTTTCTTAGAATTCACCGCCACTTGCTTTCGACCATAAAAGCCATTAATGTGTTGAAAACTTGAAATTTATGCTTTACCTTATGGCCTGCCTGCCACACCGTTTGTATGGCAACGGCAGGCATCGAAGTGTGCGTACTAAACTCAATATATTTAGTTTTCTTTTTCACTATTTTTGAAGTCTCAGTAAGTGTGTTTGTGTGTGTGTGTTATTTGTGTTTTGATTACACGCTCAAATTGCTTCTATGATTGCGCATCCTCGCAGTGCATTTACGCGCCAAAGCTAACGCTGTAGAAAAGTGGAAAAGGTGTGAATTTTCTTGGAATCCTTGTAATCGCTGCGCTGATTGCTCCTCCGACGATGGCGCTTGGTCGTGGTTATCGCCGGCGTGAAAGTAGTTAGTCTTAGAGCAAGCAAAAATATCTTTTTTTGTGTGCATATGTGACAAAGTCTTTGTTTGTGGAGTTGGTGGCTTAACACCTGCAGTTGCAGTTGGATGGCTTTCTTTATTGTTTGATAAGCTTACGCTTGTTTAATGTGTGATGGTGGCGTGGTACAACGGCGCTATCTATAGTTTAATGGTGTCTGCAGTAAGTGATGTATGGGTTTGATTTAGGCACATTGAATTGTGTTTTACTAAAATTATAGTTTAAATTGTAGTTTTGGAAGTCTGTATGAAGTTGTTATAGAACATTTAAGGTTTGCTTTTTTCTAAGGTATCTCGGCAAGTTCTATTGCGAATTGTAAAAGGAATTGCTCTCAAATGTAGGCAACGACTTCTATACTTACAGCAAATAAAAAAACATTGCCTACATTTACGTGCCAAACATGACTATTGAATACTGGGAAACACTATACTACTGTGACAAGGATTATGAAATATTTGGTATAAGTATTTTCATTCTGCATTTCCTCAAATATTTTTCAATAAGTTTCTTACAGCATAACAACTATGAGAAAAGGATTTTAATGATATTGAAAAACGTGTCTACAAAAGCTGCATTAAATGTAATAAAATATATAAAACAATATATATATATTTTTTTATGGAATCTTTTTTTATCCACACACACTTTTTACCCCATCATTTTTGCGCATTTACTTATAACTGAGAAGATACGCACCACTGCTATATTTCAAGCCTTTCGCCAACTCACTCGCGTCGTTATGCCTTAACGGCAGCTAAAATACACCTCAGCGCCAGCCGATCGCCCCCACAGCATTGCCAAAAGATTTGCACATAATATCTGCAAACTTTCGCATCTTCAAGACACTATCGCACAAATGTCAAACCATCAAATCTACGTAGCCTCCCACTTGAGCTTGGAGCATTCCACTCATTTTGTGTGTAGTCGATGATTAGGGACTTTCAAAGTACTTTAAAACGCACCAGAACTGCAATTTAATCCTTTTTGGCGGCATATATATATTTTCTCTATTGGCGGCAAACTAAAAGCCAAAAGTAAAAGAAAATTTGAGAGAGATGCATGTGGAGACAGAAGTTAGTATTGCAAGTTGCTAGGGTATAGTTAAATATTTAAATATAAGGTACAATATTATACATAATTTCTTATTACCAGCTACATTTTGAAAGAAGTACGGACCGATGATCATGAATAATTTTTGGTATATTCGCACCAGAATCGTCAGTTTGTTTATTTACCGCACCACTCAGATGAAAGTGAGCCTTATCGGAGAAAATAATTTTCTTTAAAAAATCGTTATTCTTTTTTAAGTTGTTCCAACACAGAATTGGCAAATACACGACGACTACAGTGGTCCAATGACTTTAGCTCTTCAGCTTCAAGGAAATCATTTCTCAAAATCCGCTAGATTGTGGTTTGAGACAATCTCAATTCTTGTGAACGTTTTAGAATCGACAAATTGCGGTCTTGGCACTTAAATATATAAAGAAAATTTACGCTAAAAAATTTCAACAATTCGTTTAATAGCGATCACGACTATACTCGTAAAATGGCAAAAATGCACGAAAAGTTACAATTGGAGAACGATAGTATTATTCTGATTACAAAATTTAATAATTTGTAAATGTTGTTCTTGCTCTTTGATGAAAATGTAAACATTACTGAATACAATGAAAGAAAATTCCAGATCATGGTAAACTACAAATGCCCGAAACGACATTTAGAAATCGTATCATCACTATTGGAAAACCGGTACTTCTCTCGAACAAACTTATTTTTTTCAGTTTTAACTGATTACGTTAGTATTTCTATGTCATCAACTTGATGGAGACTTGCTGCTTTGGTGGAATTCGGATTGACTGGGAGAAAAGTCGAAGCAGTTTAAGAACGTATGTACTGACTTAAAAATTCCATTTGTTGAAAATTTCAATTCGTGCTGGCTCTGTGGGCTGCAGTTTCTAGAAATGATGGAAGTAAATAATTTATAGAACTTTTGTAGAATTATAGGGCTGCAGAAAATCTTAAATTTATCGGATTTCGTTTCCTTTTATCATTATCATGGATTAGGAATTCTTAAATAGCTAATCCTTTTCATACTTTGAAAGGGTATATTAAGTGTACCGCGAAGTTTTTAATACCTAGAAAAAACTTTAGGAGACCTTATGAAATATTTATAAACTTCACTATATCATAAACTGAACGAACGGAATCAAGTGCTTGTAAAGAAAACTATTTCATTTGACGAAATATCTTCATGCAATTCGGCATGGGTTTTTACCTAAGACAATCGTCAAATTTTCGAAGAAATTCCTCAGATCGAATATCCATAATATATAGCTGACTCATCAAAGTAGTTGTTATCTATCTATGGCATTTGTGAAGGCTATATAGTTCGGTGCATTCGAAGATAACGGGGTTATTTATTTTGCTAGACTTTTCAGCCCCTACTTCTGCGCGATAAAACAAATTGCCGTCTGTCAGCGTAATAGTCGCGGATATGCACTCAAGCGCAATTACCAAGGTCGCATTTGTACGCGTCAAGTGCAGCAACAACAACAACACTCTCGCGGTGGGTGTGCACACATATGTATGAAGCCATCAAAACGAAGTTGCATAAAAATAAAACTAATTTTTTGAAATTGAAAAACCGACAGCATTTTGTTATTTTGCACGCAGCTGTAGATATGCACACACCAAAAACAGCACAACAAATCTTGATGCCTGCTCGTCATTCCAACGCAAAGCGTTCATTTTGTTTTTCCACATTTCTCGAGCGTGTTGCTGTAGGTGCCGCTGCTTACGCACATATTCACAGAGACTGTTGCCTTTGTTTTGCACTTCTTTGCTTCGCCTCTCACAGCGCATATTTCACTTTGTTGCCTTACTCGTCAGCAGCAAAGCAAAGCAGATGAAAAATGTGGGTTGGCGCTGTCGTGGACGCTGATAGATGTGCGGGCCGTCACTGCCAAGCAAGCGGTTAGGCACCGCAGTGTACAAAAATAGCAAGAAGAGGGAAACGCAAGTCAGCGATACCGAAACGGTAGACGGTGTATTGCCCCGCAGGCTAACTCGGTTTGGCTGTCTGATTCTGCCTTGAATGCTACAACAGTCCCTGCTGTTAATATTGCACTTGTTGTTATTGTTGTTGATGTGACTGTCAAAAGCTTTGCCGTCAAGATTGTTGTCATTTCTCAATGCAACACTTTGCGTGCGAGTCGCCCCCTCCGTGCGTGTCTGCGTGTGCGTAACGCCGACGAGCGCGGCGTTTGGCTTGTTTATGCCACACATGATTGCATTGTTGTTGTGTTTTGTTTTTATTTTCAGCCTCTCTTGCCATTTATTGCCCTCATTGCCATGTTGAAGTAAATTGAAAGCGATTTTTTGCGACTTCTTTTACCAACAAGCAAGGAAACAGAAAACATTTACAACGTTTCTGGTGCGTGTACGAGCGATGGGGGCAGAGCGGTTGGGGTGTCTATGAAAAATGTTGTTGCTATCCTTGCTTGCATGTGGGTGACAACACTCATAAGTGCGCGAAAATCATATCCAATTTTAGTTTTGCTTTTCTCATTTACTTTTTCCGTACATCCGTTTGTGCAGCCACCGACGATTCACGCCCCTCCTTGCGTTATCCTTCTTACGTTGTTCAATTTTTCTTTTTTCCATTTTCCTGATTCCATCATCTTCGCACGTCGTGCTTACTCCGCTTTGTGCGTCGGTGCGAAATCTAATTTTTATGTTGAAAATGATTCGTTGCATATGGTTGTAAATATATATACACACACATATATATGTGTATTCATACTCACTCACTCATGTATAAATTTGCGCTGTCTCATTTTGTATTGTCTGCAAATACGTAGCATACCCACAGGCGACTTGCCGTCTGACTGGATAAAAGTCTCTTGATGCTGCCATAATCTAAGGCAATTTAGTTGATTTGATTTGTGCTCGAGGATAATGTGGCCAACACTAATACGCACACTACTATAAACACCCACACACACTTATACGAGCACCTACATACGTATGTTTCACAGGCACCTCAAAGTATGCTTGCTTGGTGACGTACATATGTTGCCGCTTAGAATAATATCCCTATGGTACAATTTGTGCGTGGCACATTTGTGTGGCAATAAGTGTATGCTCGCGATTTGTGTCAGATTGAACCATTTTCTGTCATAAAATGTATTATGTATGTTTTTTTATAAACGAAAATGAGTAAAAAATATTATTGGCAACAATAAGAGTTAAAAGTGCTTGCTAAAAATCAAACCTTAAAAAAGTTTACCAGAGGTTTTGATTTTTCCATGTAACCATTACCTTTAAATCATTAAGCATAATACCAAAGACTTTAGATAATAGTATTTTTATCGGAAACAGAAATATTTGATTAACTCTAAAAGCCAACAAGTGAAAGAGAGTTAACCTCCTCTTTTGGAATAACTGCACTCATCAGGAGAGATAGAGAAAAAGAGGAAATTACCAGGAAAAAGAGGCAAGTCAACATTCAGCCACCGTATATAAGGTTTCATACTTTCTGAGTTATGAAAATTTATAAATAATAATCCCTCAAGTAACTTAATGTAATTATGGCCGAGCTTAAAAATAAGTATGTGAGTATTATTTTAAGTGAGGCATATATTTGCAGTAAATGTTTGAAAAAGTTAACAAGCGGCATTTTCAACAGTCTGATTCAATAATATTCAGAAAATCTATCAAAAATTTTACCCATTACCTGTTTTCGATTCGCCAAGTGTATCATAGCAACGAGCAAACTTAATAAGGTGCCAAACAGAAACAGCAGCACTTGAAATGCAACTTTGCGCTAGCATGTTTGCTGTTGCATGCGCAATAGTGTTATGAATCTTTCTTAGTTGAGAGGTTTTAGAAAAAGAAGTTCCTGTATTCCATTCTTTTGATTTCCTATAAATTAAATAGAAAAGAAATTTATAGTTTCATTTGTCATTTGTCATTTGAACCATTCTCAATACTATAATTGATCTAAAATATGCAAAAACAAAGCTTATAGCACTAAAGATAGCGGCTACACTACCTTAATGAGGTATTCGGATGCCGTGTTTTGCATACTTGTATTCAATCGATAAGTTTGTTGTTAGCTTGACAAGAGATCAGAAGCGGCAGCAATTATTAATGATATGCCCAGTTTTTTCCATTGCAATATACTGTACCATATACTCGTATTGTAATGTTTACAATTTCATCATGGACAGATATACACAAGATCAGCTTTTGCGAATTATTCAAATTTATTATCAAAATAATCGTTCTCCACTTGCAACTTTTCGCTTCGTTTGCCATTTTATGGTCGTAATAATCATTCACCTCTGCTCGCCATTCGTCGAATTGTTGAAAGTTTTGAGCGTGCATTTCCTTCACAACATAATTAAGTACCAATACCAACAACCTGGCGGATTTTTAGAAAATTATTCTCATTCAAGAACTGAAACCATTGGACCGCCATCAGCGTGGTGTATTTGCTGATTTTCTTAGGCAATTGAGAGTGGTATTGATCGTTAATAAGCAACTTTTTATAGCCGCAATTGGAGGAAGTGAATCTTGACAATATCTGGTTCCAACAAGACGGGGATTCATAACACACAACACATTTAATGACCTCCAAGAAGTTTTGTTTCAACACCATTATGCTACTTCTGGTGAGGTTTATTGAAATCATTAACCTTATACAATTAACCAAACTCTTAGCAAGCTTTAGAAGACAATGTTGAAGGTGATGTTATATTCAGATCTTTACTGTGTCGAATTCACTTCATACTTAATAAAAGACATTTGAATTTCATTAACAAATCATCGCTGTACATATTTGAAAATGAAATCGTACGTGTATTACGGACAAACATTTTGGAGTTCTGTGAAGGTAGGCGGTATGGAAATATCTCAACATTTACTGCTCGCGTTTTACTAAACTGGATGTCATACTTTCGGTGAACCAATCGAATTGCCTAAGATCCTCAACTGAATTATGATAATCTCAAAATCGTCGATGCATGGCATCACCAGCGCTTCAATTGTTCAAAAGAAATTCCAGTGATCTCTATCCTGGAAACAGTCACGAAACCTCATCTAATATATTATCTCAAGAACTCTAACCAACATTTCACATTTCACGTTGTTTGTTTGCTATACCTATAATGAGATGAAATACACAACTATGATATTTACATGTAAAACATCAATACGATGAGAGAAATTATGGGATTCGGAGCCCCATCGACGAAACGATTTAAAAATGAAATATCTCAGTGTAAATCAATAGATATATCAATGCAATGGAAGACACAATTATAACTATGGAAGGAGAATGTGTTTGGGTTTCAATTACAAAACATCAAACTGGATTAATTTGCTCGGTCGAATAAGAGTGAGATAGAATGGCTTAGAGGCATGTCGTATCGCTAAGATCATGTAGAAGAGAACGGAAGCAAAACAGACAAACTTCTACTCAAGCGACTTCTAAAAGACTGGGGCCTGGTTGTTAGCCTAGTCACAGATCACAATTTACTGTTTATGTCCGGCCTTATCTAGAACTCGACTTAGAAATCTAGGAGCTTCCCTGGGACTTAATGAAGTATCAGTAGTAGGTACCAAGTATATATTAAATTTCGTAATAAGCGTTGAGGTCCTGCACGAAGTAAACTTCAACCCTACATTACAAAAGACCTGTATGTCTATGTATGGCGTGACAGCCAGCCAGTGTAACTTACCTTAACCTCCATGTCTTCTCTTAGTACATACTACTATAACATTGAATCAAAACTTATTCAATAGTTCCTGTTTGCCTTCACTAATCTGGAACTATGGTAAGTAATAGAGGATCAGTTTTGTATATTCAGCAACTCCTTATAGGGCCCCTAACCCTTCCTATTGCTTTGCAGTACTAATGGTCTTAAATAAAATCTTATATTAATACATTAATATATATGTATATGTATTTATGCACATTACCAAGGGAACACAATAAAAGTGTCATGGTATCCTGCCACCTATTTGCTTTGGGGAAATCAACAAATTCCAGCTTAACAACACAGCAGTTGGAGACAGCAAAGCGGTAAATAACTTAGACAACAAAACACAGCTAACAATAGAGTTCACAACACATTTTCTAGTGCCGAATTTTTCAGCCATAAACGCAAATATTTTACAACAAAAGTCTCTTAAAATAATAAAGTTAAATAAATCAAAAAATGGGCAAGAAAAGCAAAGCGAACAAATTGGCGAAAATGTCGGAGGAGGAGCGGGCGCGTTATATGCAAATGCGCGCCGATATCGAGGAGGAGGCGCGACGCCGCAAAGTGCAGCTGATATCACTATTCATGAAAGTGAGTGATAACAAATTTTTGAAGATCTGAAAATTTCCAACTAACCCCCTTTTTATGCTTTTATGCTATTTTTGCGCTGTAGAATAAGCTCAAGAAGGAGGAGGCCTTTAGTCGGCTGAATATGGCCAAAATCAATCAGGAATGGCGTTCCATATTACGTCAGGTAAAAGTGCAGGAGCTGCGCAAAGACATGGTGGAGTTGCAGAAATTTTTTCAAGAGCGTCTCGATCGTAAAGATTCAATTATCAAACGACTACTCAACGATATTGATATAGCTGAGGATATGTACTCGACGCTGCAGCAATCACATATGGAGACTATTAATAAGATGATTGGTAGGATGTATAAAGAAAATTATATTCATATACTATACGAAAAGATTTCCCCAAATCTTCATAACTTTACCTTTACCGGCATTCGATCTCTTGATATGTAAGTTAAGCTTTTAATTAAAATTATTTCCAACCATGTTTAATAGGCATCCAACAACAACGCATGCAATTCTTCAAAGACACTTATGAACAGAATAAAACGGCAGTTCTTGAAGAATATAGTCACGATTTCTCCGAGTTTCAAAAAAACCGTCTAACAGCTTTGGACCAATTGGAATGCGTTAAATATCAACTGGAAGATGAAAGTGAAAAACGCGCAACGGAAAGGGAGGAGCGGCATTTGCAGCAATTGGATGACTTGAAGAGTGAGGTAAAGAACTTTTATTATTCGCAAAATTTCCCCCCGTCTATGAAACGAAGCATTTATCATCTTTCATTAAGAACCTTGTTTTGCCAACATGCCTACTCCGAGCTTTTCAGCTTTTCTCACGGCTTACTGCTATTGAGCGACTTTTTGGAATAATAATGTTCATGAGGTGTTCAAGAACTACAAAGTATTAGGTAGTTCTGCAAACTAGTAAGCAAATACCTTTAAAGCTTAAAGCTTTCAATATCTCGCAAAAAGAGAACAATGCGAAGACAACTCACTAGCACTTCTATTGTTTTTACATGGGTGTAAAAATGTTTATATTTCCTCATAGATGAATGGGTCGTATGAGCTTGAAACTCATTAAGTTTCCCAGAGCTTTCATAATTTTGATCAAATGACTTTTTAGTTAATTTAAGTTCTGAGCTCATGGCAACAAAATTTCTCTGCGTCCATCTTAATTTCCGTCAATTTTGAAGCCTTTTTTGACCCACACCCCTGATCCGAGCTCTCGAACTTTCTCATGGCTTGCTTACATTGAGTGCCTTTTGGAGAAATAATGTTCATAAGCTGTTCAAGAACTATGAAGTAATTAGACAGTTCGGGAAAAAAGTAGGAAAATACCACTTAAGCTTAAAGCTTTCATAGTAAGCTCCAAATTCTCGCAAAGTGAGAGCATTTCGAATACACTTGATATCACTTCTACTGTTTTTACATGGGTGGGAAAGTTTTTATATTTCTTCATATATGAATGGGTCGTATGAGCTTGAAGCTTTTTAAAGCTTTCTTTAATTCTCTCAGAGCTTTCATAATTTCGGCCAATTGATCTTTTAGTTTACTTTAGCGAAACTAATCATTAGGCAGTTCTACGAAAAAGTAACTTATAAGCTTAAAGCTCTCATTATAATCTCCGAATAACTAAAAAAAATTAGAGGAATAGCACCTCTATTTTTGTTTGAGAGTGAAAGTTTGGATGTAGCTTCGTAAATGATGTGTGAACTCGAAGCTTTTTATGGCAAGCTTTGATCAAAATCAAGACTTTATATTTTCGGCTGAAGGAGTTTATAGTTTGCTTCAGTCAAGATTTATGGCCATAAAAAATTCGGCGAAAGTGGCAACTGTCAATTGCAACGCAAGGTATATGATCATATCAACTTTCTAACAAAAAATTTTATGGATCCGTAAAATGCTGAGAACAGACAGTTCTGTAAGGCACCTTACTTCAGTATTTGTTCTTACAAGATACTAAGCGGTCGAAGAAGTTTTATAAACATTTAAGGGAGCAAATCAGTCTTAGTAATAAATTTAGAGTTCGTGGAGCCCTTTTCTATTAATTTGGCCTACATTATATATAGAATTTCAAGAACTTTTCAGCGAAGCATGAAACGTCAGAAGAAAAAAATCAAATGAGTTTGCTAAATTCTTTTTATAGCTTTGCTGACCTTAAAATGAGTTTCTCTATAAAATCTACATATACAGATCACCAAAATTCAATTGAAAACCACATTAAACTCCTGCCAATCATCACAATTCACTTTAGCATATTCGGTCATGCAATTGATGAGATCACGTGAGTAGTGGCATTTGTCCCGTCTGCGCTGTGACTCCAAATAGTGGAAACAATCCTGTATGGTATCGGTGTAGAAGTTACGCAGCTCACGATCACGTAGATCACGTGTTAGACCATACTGCACCTTATAGCGATCCGGATAATCGTCGGAGTTGAGCTGTTAAAAAGGAAATAAAAATTTAAAAATTGAGATCTCTGAGTTTTTAACACAACTTCTTGAACGACCTACCATATTCAACTCGTCGAAGAAGCAGTGCACCACACAAGCAACATCGGCTGTATCATTTTTTCCATTTCTGTTGTTGCCATTGTTATTATTATTGGAATTATTCTGATTGAAGCCGCGTTGACTGTTGCCATTACCGCCATTGCCACCCGAATTGCGGCCACCGCTGTTAGCGCCACCATTACCGTTACGATTTACACCATCACCATTGCCGCCCGCAACACCTCTATTATAATTTCCGTCATTATTATCGTAGCGACCGCCATTATTGTTCGAGGAGGCTGAAGAAGCCGATCTATTGTTGTCCGAATGATTATTTTGCTGACGATCACGATTACGTTGTTGCAGCACATTACGATCACCATCATGATTGCCATTATTGTTATTATAGTTGTTGTTATTGTAATTGTTGTTATTTGGACTATTTGCATTACCATAATATTGATCGGCATTGTCGTCGTAATCGTAATTGTAATCATAGCGTGAATTTCCGCCATACTGCGGCCCGAAATTCGACTGGTGCATCGGTCCGTAGGGATGATTGTGATTTTTGTTGGAACCCATTGATCCTCCTCCGTTCGAATGCACATTTTCACCGATCTTGCGCATGCAATTACGCGTAATACGTTTCAACTCCGACTCGGATGGTCCATCGTCCGTGCGGCACTTCAGCGCGTAGCAAATGGAACAGTAGAGCAAAAGCACCGAGATCCAGAGAGGAACAAACGATATGCAAGCAAGCGATCGTTTCGACATGATCGCGCGACATGTTGCCTCAAGTCATACGAAGGCAACTATTTAAAGCACTTTGAGCGCGCATTATATAAAATATTCACTCAATTTAAACCTCTGCTTGTCAATCAAAGAGGCACGCGATCACGTCAGTGTCTGTGATAAACGATAACTGCGCATTATTTCCAATTATGTGGCTGTCAGAAGCTCTTAACTGTCAAACATATTGTCACAATGAAATTATGACAACAAAATATACAAATTTACCAACCATTCATTATCCAGTAATCCCCTCTCCCTCTCTTTCTCTCTCACTATAATGCAGATGCAACTCTACATTGAAAATATCACCAAAAGCGGTGAGGAGAAACTCGAACGTCTATGGCAGGAATATCAAGATGTGCTCGCCGGTTATATGCGTCACACCGAAAGTTTCTACTCTGAGTACATAGATCTGAAGGAACGTGATCAGGAGAGCGCCAATACGATACGCGATCATTATCATCAAATAGAACGTGCTAGCGATCAGTTAGCTCATCTCAAGCTAGTCTATGCCGACACCTTGGAGAACAATGAAGTTAAGGTGGTGTATTTTGTGAAGCTCAGAAATGATCTGCAGCAACGTTTGTCGGAGTCGAAAGCAAATTTTGAGTCTGAAATGAAAGCCGATGAGGAACGTTTCAAGCTAATGAGCGTCGTGAGCTACAATGTGCTGAAGGTAAAGGAAATAAATTTTCTCGCTTTAATTTAGTGCTTTAAAATTAAGTATGTCTGTTTGCAGCACCTAAAAGGCATCGCAGCTGAGGGTGAAACCCTTCTACAACTGGCACTCGTTTGTCGCAAAAACGAGACCGAGCAAGAGCAGTTGTTGCCTTTGGGCTTGCCACCGCTGCCCAAGCCGATGTTTGAAGAGATGCAAACTCAGGAGGAAGTAGAAGAAATAAAGCGTTCGGAGCAACCGTCCAAATTAGAAGAGGTGGTATTACTGTTCTTTCTACATTTTACTTTAAAAATTTATTCTAAAGTTTGATTTAAGATCCATATTTTTAAAAATTCGTCGAAAACACGGTTAATGTAATTTTATACCTAATTGAGCACCAATAGTACTTAGCTCAATTTACTAGAACTTGAACTTGAACTTCTGAAATGAATTACCATGCAGTAATTTTGTAATTCCGATATTGCCCCAGCCAAGTTCATCGTTCTGTCAGCTAATCTCTTGATCCGAAGCATTGAGTGCAAAACGAAATTTTCTTCTCCTCTCTTCCTCCTGTAAGAGATGGAAAGCCTGTATATCTTCTGTCCTATGAATGAGCAATAATTCCAAGACTTCATTGAATCGCTGAAACGGAGTGGCTGAATAGAGACTTCCACTCTTGCAGGTCCAATCCAGAATGTGTTACTTTTTGGAGTTAACATTCTAAATGTCAGTAAGTTTTTAAAGTCCTTTCATTCAAATTTTTATGTATCCTGTTCCGAAGCTCACATCGCAAGGTCTTTACTATGCATTCTGGGGTGAACCTTTTTTTTATTTGGTTGAAACCTGTGTGAGAAAAACATCCTGTAGAAATAGATGACGGGTTAATGCTAAGGCTACCTTCGTCCGACTAAAAGGTCGGAGGGCAGACCTCGGAGTACGTTTCTCCCCATCACTATTAATCTCATGTGATAGCTGTAGATTTGGTAGCATCGGCATCGACCTTGAAATCGGGTGTGTTCCGGGTGTGTCACTGTCTGCATCGAGAGAATCATCCTCCGAAAGAACCTACCTCCGTTCCCACGACAGTTGGGGCCAAGTAACCGGGACGGATCTGGATTTTTATCCGTCCAAGGGCTGTCAACCCACGACCATTCCACAAAATTGCGTCAGGAATATTTTATGCCGCTACAACAACAACAAAAACCTTACCTTATCACAGTTTCGTTTTTAACCAAAAGCTATTGTTATTTGAGGGAACTTTGGATATTTTAAGTAAGCAAAAGTTTAAAGACCTAACATACCCTCAAATCATTTGATTTTGGAGCTTCTTTGGGAACTTTTTTCAAAACAAGCTAGCTCTTAAGAGTCTACTCATATACAAACCGCATAGTTCTCTTGCAAAATATAACTAGTCTGTAAAACAGTAGCCTTAGCTAATAGTAATTCTCGAAATTGTCTCATCGAAATACAACTCCTCTCATTCCTTTATTTTTTCTACCCCACCTTCACACGCGTAGTACGTCTTCGCCAATTGGACGTTGATGGAGAATTTCTGGCGTCGTGTCAACAACGCACGCGTCGATGTGGTCTGCATGAAGCAACAAAAGAAAAAACTCGAAACCGAGAATGTCCACCTCAAAGCACAGATACAGGAGCTGCTGATCAACTTGAACCTATGCAACGGTTCCAACCTGCACGTCAACGACTATCTTGCCAAACGACCGAGCAGCATGCGTGTGGATCGTGTGCAGCAGCAGCATCTAAACAAAGATCAACGACAAGCTAAATGTCACAGCGCCGCCGAAGCGCGTCGCACATCGACCACAACGACGAGTGGCGCCAACAACAAAGGCTTTCGCCGTCCCTTCACCGCTTGCATCGAGGCGAACTTCACCAGCACGGTGCGTACGGCGCGTTTGTTGCGCGGTAAACCGAAGCTGGCGAAAATTGAATCGTTCGTGCGGTTTTAATTATTTTATGATTTCTTTTTATTGTCCGCTCGCCTGACAGGCCGCCATTAATTATGGCCGATCAAGTGGATAATTAATTTCGCAGCCGTTAAATAAGTTACCATTTACAAGTAATTTATGGAAAAGTTTAAATTGTCATAAATTATTGTTTGACAGCCGTGTATAAGCATAAAAAAATACACACACTAGAAATAATAATATTCAATCAGAAAGTTGTTATCCTTTTATATCGGGTGATTTTTTAAGAGCTTGATAACTTTTTTAAAAAAAAAAACGCATAAAATTTGCAAAATCTCATCGGTTCTTTATTTGAAACGTTAGATTGGTTCATGACATTTACTTTTTGAAGATAATTTCATTTAAATGTTGACCGCGGCTGCGTCTTAGGTGGTCCATTCGGAAAGTCCAATTTTGGGCAACTTTTTCGAGCATTTCGGCCGGAATAGCCCGAATTTCTTCGGAAATGTTGTCTTCCAAAGCTGGAATAGTTGCTGGCTTATTTCTGTAGACTTTAGACTTGACGTAGCCCCTGTCTCTTATACACATCTAGATGTGTATAAGAGCACACTCTCAGAAACAGACGCAATATTCTCTTCTGTACGCACTGTACGCATTCGTGTGGTTGGTTTAATGTCCAATAAAGTAAACTGAGTGCGAAACTTGTCTCTTATACACATCTAGATGTGTATAAGAGACAGGTCTTCAGCCACACTCTCAGAAACAGACGCAATATTCTCTTCTGTACGCACTGTACGCATTCGTGTGGTTGGTTTAATGTCCAATAAAGTAAACTGAGTGCGAAACTTGGTCACAATCGCATTAATTGTTTGCTCACTTGGTCGATTATGTAGACCATAAATCGGACGTAAAGCGCGAAACACATTTCGAACCGAACACTGATTTTGGTAATAAAATTCAATGATTTGCAAGCGTTGCTCGTTAGTAAGTCTATTCATGATGAAATGTCAAAGCATACTGAGCATCTTTCTCTTTGACACCATGTCTGATATCCCACGTGATCTGTCAAATACTAATGCATGAAAATCCTAACCTCAAAAAAATCACCCGATATATCCGCTCGATGATATACAGCTGAATGTGAGCTGTCATAAATTTGGTGGCGATGATTTATTGAAATTGCGAAAATTTCGCAGCGAACGTGAGAAATATGTTGTACACATATATGTGAGTGTGTGTATGTGTGTGTGTGAAAATCAAAAACTGCGGAAAACGTGGTATTACCATATTTTTGGTTGATATTTCGCTGTGCCCTTTATTATTGTAAATTAGAATTCGAAAACATTTTTCATTGTTGTTGCAAGTTTGGCGGAGGAGCAGATAGTGGAGGTGCGTATTTAGTATAAAATGTACATGAAAGTGTCTGCCTATCTATCGCCGTATGTATACTCATCATCTATGTATGGCTCACAAGCCATGGCTATGCGATGACAGCATTATCCTGTGTCAGACTGCCGAAATGTTGCTCATACGCCGTGTCAAACAATATTTTAAAACAAAAACTAGCGACAACAAATCAATTTTTGGCGCGGTAACAACAATAAAAGTATGCACGCTGATAGCAGCAACTGGCGAACAGACGTATCTTCGATATACCAGCGAGTGATATAACTCAAAAAGCAAGCTAAGTACACAAAATAGCAGCCGTTGCATGTTTTATGCTATATCAAAATCAAAAAAGAAAAAACTATTTTTAAAACCCGTTCATTTCCCATCAAATACTTGCCATCCTGCATAAGTTTTCTCATATCACAACTAACAAATACTGCCAATTTCTTCACTTTCCCATATTTCGACTTATGCTACTCTTCAGTTAAACTAACAGATATAGAGCTACTGCGACACTGTCGACATTGCATATTCATGTCAAATGTAGAAAACCATTTGTCACAAATCAGCAACCCAACAAAAGCACAAAAACAACGCAAACAACCGGGATTTTTGACAACTTCATGCGAAACATGCAAAACTCAAAAATAAAAAAAGTTCAATTTTGTAAAAAGCATTTGAAAATGTCAGCAAGCAGTGTCATCTAATGGCTTATTTGTAGTTAGGAGTGACAAACCGCCCACAACAAGGTGCGCTGCAATGGGCGCATCAGCTGCTGCCAAACAGCCTAACTGCTGTTGATATGTCGTTGTTGTCGCCAATTATATATATATTTAGTGGGCTAAAAATGTTACTCTAAACAGTTAACTATGTACTTATTTCCACTCACTTATACACAGATATTTTATTACTCAGTTTAGTAGCGATTTTGACAATTCCATATTATGATTTATTTTGCTTATCATTTAATAGAATTTCACTCTGTAATTGAACATTCCAAATATTAAACCGCTATAACGGAAGTATTTTCGACATTTCGTATTAGCATATATTTATATTTAAATACTTTTTTATTTTTGGTTTTTAATCGATGTAAGTGATGACTAAGAGATATTCTGCTTTAATAGTAATAATTTTTAATAGCTTTGTCCTTTCAATTAAATAATTTATATGAAATTAGGGGAAGATTTAATTAAGCGTTAATTTCGAATATATATATATTAAGAGTGTTCAATCTCGAGGATCCCTATTTTTTGGAAGAAAAAACACAGAAAATTTAAGTATAATGTGGAAATCAAGGCTTTTTAAAGAAACGTGACCCGATTATTCTACCAGCCCACAAACCACACCATATGGTTGTTTTTTCTTAATGAAATGATAGCTGTTGAATCTCTTCAGGTTACTCTTCGTCGAATCTTTTGGAACTTTTTAAGAGCCCATAGAGCGAAGTGATACCGTTTTGAACCTGTAATTTGTAGGCTCTAAATTTATGATATCGATTTAAAATGTAACAAATCGTTTCATACGTCAGTAAGAGTTGCGGCGAACGGCGTCGAATTGTCTCTCCACAGTTTTCGTATATACTCTCAGCTATGGCTTCTGTATTTTCTTCACTGTATGCTGGACGTGGTCTGCACGGTCGAATGTTATCCAACAATGAGTGCTGGGTCTCAAGATGAATTATGGTGTTACAAATAGAACACCCAGTAGGCCGATTATGTTGTCTGTAAGTTATCCGTAGTATAATCCGATCTGAAAACTTTGTTTAGACATTGTAGGGTTTCCATAAATAATAACATATGCCGAATTTCGTGAAGACTCTTGTCAAACAGAAAAGTTTTCTATAGAACAATCTTATTGATTTTGTAACCCGATATCGGCGGTACCGAGAAGCAGCCGCTTGAAAATTTTAAATTGTTATCTCGAAAACTGAGAGACTATTTCGGGTATATGCCGACAGACGATGGACACGGCCAAATCGCCTCAGCTTGTCAACTGATCCTCTATATATCTTAACATCTGCAACGTCTGAAAAAAGCAAACTTTCCTACAAACATCATGGAAAACCTAATATACCCCATTCAGGTTATAAAAACTTAAACCGCTTTTTAATGCAGTTTGTAAAATAGCTTTAGACCACTTCCGATGAGATCGCAATTATTTTAAAACCATTATTTTATTTACAAACATTGTTAATGATATTTAGCTGTAATCGATTATTTCGAAAACACACACCATATTTATATGACATGTGAATATTTACACGCGGTAATAATGCCTGATTTTCATTATGTCACATTTTATGACAATCAATTGACAGTCATACAATTTCGACAGATCAAATGAAAACCAGGCTTACTACGAATATCATTGAAGTTTACGTAATGACAGCTTCGCATAATAATGCTTTTGAAGAATACTATTAAAATCGGTAGTTAGTATCAGATATTCCCACCTTCTTCTATATTATCCTTAGGTGAACTGAAACTCAGAAAGCTACAGGGAAATTTATTTTCAAATGTCGTCCTACTTCACACGATAGGAAATTTAGCGCAAAAAATACTATATACTAAAACAGACGTTACAATGATTTACCCTGGATACTCAAAAATCCGTTAGTTGAAATTCTATATTTCAAGAATAATAAAAACATCTTCTACTGGGGCGAGGTCATTCATTAATTTGCCATTTGTAAGCTATGAGTTATATCCTCATTGAGAGCAGTAATAGATTAATATTTCGCTTAAATATCCATACATACATATGTATGTATATATGTACATAAGAAATTAAAAATTTAAAAAAGCTCGGCATAATAAATTGGAAAGGAACCGCAAATGTCTGAAGGTCACATGTGTAAAAGACCAAATCTCACAAGAAGCAGTATCGTAAAAATCTGGTATTTGTATATCATATCATATATATCGATATCGTAATGCTTTACAAATTAAATTGCTCAGTATATAGGAAGCATAATTTTATTCAAAAAATGTCAAATGAAAGCTTCAAATTTAGCTTCGCTTTGTTTCGTTTCGCTTCAGTATAAACGCTGTCATACAAAAGCTTACAACAAATTTTGCTGTAAAAAATGTCTGATGCAAAGCGAAGTAAAAGTGCTACATATGTACTATGTGAATCAAACATAAGAGTGAGTTGATTAGAGAATGCCTATTTATTAATTCGTGTGAAGGCTTGCTTAGAGAATATAAAATGCATCTATTCTTGAGAACTTGTTTGAAAAATTTTTAGGTATTATTACTTGTTATTAACGTTATATTTTACTTTCATTAATGTGTGAAAATTACTAGAGGCTTGTTTAAGCTCATGAGAAAGATCATGAGGAACTCAAAACTATGCCTATAATGCTTTGATACAATTGGATCATGAAGAAAGGTACGAACTGTATTCAATTGGATTTGCACACTATATGTTATATGCCTCCACTTACAACTATCAGCAAAGTAGCAAAACCATTTTTTATCTTCAATAAAGCAAAGTCCTCAAGATTATTATTATTATTATTTTTTTTTTTTTCTTTTAAACAATCTCACTATCAAATTGTCGCACTGTGCGCTCAACTCCTTCACCTTTCCACTATTTAAACTATTCACCAGCGAAGCGTAACAAGTGTCGCGTCTGTCATTTTGCCACACTGACAATACAATGAGCGGACATTATTATGAGTCGCTTTCTTGCTTTATTATTATTTTGCCCACAATTGCTGTCACGACGTCTGTGTTCCTTTATTTACTCAAAATAAATGACATAACAAAGGCGGTAAACGCAACGTAAAATAAAATATTGAAATCAAATTTAAAAAATAAAGAAAAGATAAAACAAAATACAAGCTACAAACCGCTGGCAACTAAATGGAAAGCGGCGGACAGCACCTAAGGCCTTGGCAAACAAGCAACTACCTTTTGTGGCAAGTTCCAAAGACAGCCGAACAAGAACAACAACAGCATTTCCAGCACTTGCGAGTGCAACATATTTGGTTGCTGCTCACTGACTTTGTGTGTGTGTGTGTATATATTTAGTTAACGTGGACTTGCAACCACTACTTGCTATAATTCTGCAGATTTGCTGTGCTCCGGTTCTGTAATGAAAATCCAAATTTCCCGAGATTTAAGGCAATTTTCAAAACTTCAAAAAATGTCTCCAAAATACCGCATAATGAGTTCTTAATGCTTATGTAACTATTTTATATGGAAATATAATAATTCTGAGAAATACATTATGAAATCCCTGTAGGAATTGAGTCACTGAATGTAAATTGCTCAATAGTTGCATTTATTTTGTGCTTAAACCCTAATTGACCTTCCCCCGAAGCATATATGCCATGTTTACAATAGCCTTAAAACACCTTAGGGCATCTCTAATAATTTATGGTTTTTGTCAGTAAAACCATGAAAGTTCTGAAATTCTTAGCAAAAGAAACGGTTTCTATATTATTCGATATTCGCTTTGGCAATGAATTAGAATCGAGTAGACTCCGCCTTATTTTGCACAAATTATAACAAAACCCTCTTTGATATTCTAATCCATATTAATTCAAAAATAATCGTTTAGCCTGTGTAACTACTCAATTTCCTAAAAGGTATTATATATAGTATGTATTTATGTACACCTACAAATATATTTATTCAATAAAAATGCATACGTGCTTAAGAGCTGGTCAAATAGCTTGAAAATCGATAAGTGAATCTCTAAATCAAACCAATCATCCACAAGAACCGCACAATTGCTCATTGTGAATGGGTCGTAAGGGCTTTTGTGCTTAATTTGATTACGCTAAACCTAACGAACTTTGCACTATTCATCAAAAATTTATTTTTTTCTGAGTTTCTGAGCGTTCAGAGATTTCGCCACTTTGTTTTCAACAATGAGGTCTATAGGTCACAAGTTTAGTAAAATGAGCCGCTTGGGGTAATTCTATATTAGCTTGGGGCGAGATTTCTGTCTCATTTATAGAAGAGAGCCTCCATTTAAATATTTTGCATTTCTATATTCCATTGTGGTTGTTAGTTCAGAATAAGTACATACAAAGGCTTTTATATCCATTACAATGTAAAGGCGATCCATTTCCAGTTTCCCTACTTTTTAATGAACAAATCACCGAGACTTCAAATTCCGATTTTCGATGATGCGTTCGAGCATTTCGACCACACCAAAGCGATTTTTTTCTGGATGAAATGACAGCTCTTGAATCTCTTCAGGTTGCTCTTTGTCCCAAAGGACTCTGCTTTAGTAAATCTGATCTGCCGTGTTTATATCAGTTCCTACATATGTTGCATGCTAAGAGAATGAGTGCAATAATGAAAAGGAAAAGGTAAGAGCGGTTTAGTTCTAATGATTTTAGGTGATCTTCCCTAAATCCTTAGGCTAAAGATGTATATAGTATGCATATTTAGATCAATTAATATACAGTTTAGAAAAGAACAATTAAGGAGGATACATTTTCTGCTTCTAAGGAAATATTTTATCTATTCAATATATCCCCTTTTCGTGCATTTACCGTGTGCAAGCGGTTGTATAGTACAGTAAAATGAGGCAAACGACAATTTAATTCATCGATCAAATTGCATACCATTTTTTCATTACCAAACTAATTATCGAAAAATACCAAAAAAAGCAAACAAAATTTCAAAAACTAGGAAAGTCAAAAATAGATTTTTTTGTATACAAATTTTTTAAAGCGAAAAATCATTATTTTCTACAATCACAATCAAACAACAAGCAAACGCGCCACCGCTCTTAAAAAATGGATCCCAAATCGGAAGAGAATTTGTACGTAATGAGCGGTGTCACCGATATCGAACGTGACTTCAGCTACATTTCGACAATGTTACGATGGAATGAGACACGTTTCTTCGGTCCATCGCCACGTGGTTTCTACCACGCCGCCGACTTCTTCTTAGAATATGCCGCGCAACGCATTATGGTGCGTAAAAGGCAAGCAGACGTGACCATCATTGGTTATGCCGAGTTCAGTTATTATCCATTGATCGGCGCTTTGCCACCTGATTGTTGGATACATTGGCTGAAACATCACTTTTGGTGAGCAGCAAATTGCTTTGTCTCTAAATATAACTTATACGATATGCGTCATTGTACAGCGTTGACAAGGAATTTCCACTAAACTGGGGCGATACAATGTTCTTCACACGCTTCATGTTCTTTCCGAAATACAACCCGGAGCTAATGCGGCGCATACTTGTCGAATTCTTCCATCGTGAATTTAAAATTCGTTACATTGCGATCGTACAGATGCCGGACGATCCGAATTTGTCACCGGAAGGTGAGTGCTTTGAGCGTTTCTAAAAATTTGTGTTTTGGTTTTTGATTATATTTTAGTTTTATCTATTCTTTCTTTAATTTAATTACATTATTTAAGTTTTTTTAATATTATAATCTTGTATTGTATCTCGCTTGCAGACACCCCTTGTTATGACATGTTGCAAGGAATCAGCACAGTGCTGTATCCGCGCGCTTTTAGTGTTCAAAAATGTCGAAATGTGCAACGGCTCCACATAATACACCGCAATAGTGTTATAGAACGTATGCGTTACCGGTTAGCTTTGTGAGTACTTTAATGAATAGTATTTGTTTACTTATCTTTTCACTTCACTACCAAATCGCAATTTTTCGGGATGCAATGGTAACACTTGGCAGCAATCCATATCAATTTATTTCGAAACTATTCAGCCACAAATGAGCCTCATCGCTGAAGAGGACTCTTCGATGAAAATCCAGATCATTTTTAAATTGTTGCTCAGCCGAATTGCTGTTGGTCAAGCGGCTTCAATTCTTGCATTCCTTTGATCTTGTAAGGATGTAGGCCAAGATCTTTTCGTAAAATTCGCCACAATGACGGCACAAAGATGTCCAATGCGTGAGAGCGACGAGTGAGAGACTGATTTGAGTCCTCCTCATTGATGCGCTAGTGGAAGCAATATTCTCGACACTCGTACTCAATTGTTGATCTGACATTTCGATTATGACGACCATAAATTGGACTTAGCGCTCTTAAAGTTGAAGCCACTGACTCCGAATTTCGCTAGTGAATTTTAATAATTTCGACTGGTTGTTGGATCGTATGTCTTTCCATGATAAAATGCCAAACCGTACTGTAGAGTAATGTGAAAATAGTGGAAAAAATATCGCTCCATTTGCTGTCCCTATAGGTCTACTTTTGTCGGGTCCCTATTAAAAACCCTATTATGAGGTTATGTACACAGTGGCATGGAGAAATAATATCAGCAACAACCCAGTTGGCTGATTAGGCTTCAGAAGTATCACGATTCTTGCTAACACATATTTTTGCCTCTATTTTTTTGTTCTTCATCGCTTCACTTCACCATATTGATAGCCTAATGAAATGTTTTCTGAGTTCCTATGTCAATCGAAAAATTCCTGATCTCTCTCTATTTAACTGCAATCAATGGACATCAAATCCAAGAACCTTTCATTTACCTTTTATAACTCACATTGTCCTCAACATTTATTCCATGAACTTGTTAACAGTTTTCTAGCAATATTTAATCTCTTTTCAGACCCGAAGACAATGATGATATCGTCGAAGTGATTGATGTGGATCGTCCAGATTTGCGTGAGGAATATGGTGATTTTTATATAGCAGAGGAGCTGCAAAAGGAAATAGATGAAGATGATAAACACAATACCTTTATAGCTTGTGAGGTGTGTAAAGATTGGAGAAGAGTGTAAAAATATTGCTTGTAGAGTTCAAAATAAAGCCTAGAAGAGGTATTTATATAGCTGACACAATTAATGGAACTCAAGACCAACGTCACTATGGAGAAAAGCATTGTTTTTCCTTAACAGATTCAAGCTAGAAATCCTAAATGAAGAAATCAAGTTTAAAAGGTTATCAAAATATATATATATATGTATTTCATTCGAAAGCTTTTCACATAAGGTCCACTGATACATAAACCTTGAAGGTTCCGACTTCTAGTTTACCTTACTTATTGTTACACCGTTCTTAGATAGCATAAAAGTTATTCGTTAATAGATCAATTTCCTTCTTGATATGTAACTCAACAACTTACTTTTCGGTGTAGATTTCGCCGTTTATCTTAGGTTAGATTAGGTTAGGATAAGTTAGATTAAGATAGGTTGGGTTAAGTGAGGTTAGGATATTTTAGGTTATGTTAGTTTATATTGGACACCACGCATAGCCGTGCTGGTCCATAGTAATATCACATGTAAGTTCAGTTTAATTTGAACTGAAGTACACTTCGGCTTTTTATTTTCTTAAAACTTGTCAGGTATTAATAATAAAAATATATTTACCTATCTTGGTCCTTCTCTACTTTTTTACAGTTACAACATCAGACGGTCGGCTTCATTTGGCTCAACGATGATGTCAGCATAATAACGCTGGTGGAGAATTTTGAATGCGATGGCTTCGGTAATATGATACGATTCTCACGAGATAAACCTTTCGGTGAGAAGCGCTTAACGGTAACGTAAGTATGATCCTTAATTTAAATCAAATGTGCTATGAGAAATAGTAAGCATATATAATAATTTGGTTGATAAACTCTTAGGGGCGTTGAAAAGAAGCCCGCCTATAAATTTTTCACCTCCGAAGTGGTCGAAGAAATTTACGGAAAAGAATTAGAAAGACTACTTTCAGCGACCAAAACTACCGAATCAAGGTAAATTTCAAGTAACTTACTTACTAGTTATTACAAATATTGTCGATATCGAAAAAATAAAACAACAATAAACACATAAATTAGCGATAAAACCTGCATGCGTCCCACATGTCCGGCAGCTATGGGCAACAATATTGTATCGACAGTGCGACGTTCGTCACGTGGCAGCTTCAATTACGGCGTAAACGAAACGAGCATCAAATATTTTTTCTTACGTGAAGAATTCTATCGCAAAATGGTACTAATCGATACTTGTATGTAAAGTTTGGGTACAACAACATATTATTCATAATAATTATACTTCCTTCTGTCATACTCAAAGTTTTTAAAAGTCCCGATCACTATCAAACACAGTTCCGTAAGCGTTTACGTATCCGTTATAATGTACCGGAAACACATAATGAAGCCACCGATGGCGAATTTCCGTTCGATACATATTCCAATGTGTTCGCCATTAAGTTACTGGGCATTAGTGAAACGACGGATACACGATTCGCTTCGCGTTTCATTGCGACTGCTTTTACGGCACATCCTGACCGGGATTACTGCATTATATCCATACCGAATAAGATGCGTTTATCGAGAAGCGTGGACATGTTGCTGGGATTGTTTGTGGTGAGTTGGTAGAGGTTAGAAACCACACATTTTTTAAATCTAAATTTATGGTTGAAGAGTTAGGGTTGGTTACCTTATTAAATAAAAATTCAAGCTTCTTAATGATATTTTTGGGAAAGACTTTTAATTCGTCGTTTTGCCAAATATAAGTTTTAGGTCAAATTTTCTCCTGTAAAAATCTATAATGTAAAGAACCCATAAAGTATAAGACGCAAATGTTCTTAAGAAGATGATGTTTCCAAGGAGAGATATAGAGTCTAGAGCAATTAAAACTTTTAAACAATAATGGGAACGACCCATAAAATTGGCAGTCGTTTCTTGATGAATTAAAACAACGGATCGGATGACCATCGCGAGTTATTGGTAAGACTTCATGCCAACTTGCGAGAACGTTTCCATCGAAATCTTGAAGAACTTCGTCATCGTGGTTTATTGCAAAGACTTTATGTTAACTTAAGAGCATATTTCAGTCGGATACTCAATAAACTTCTATGCCTTAGAAATAGGAGAATAAGAAACTTAAACTTAAAAAGGTTTAATTGGTTCGTCGAGGGGGAACTTTAGTTCTTAATTGACTACTGAGACGAAATTAGCACTTCTTGGAACCTAAAATAGGGATCCCCTACAAATAAAAGATCAGAAATAACTCCGAAAAAGAGACAATCTGTCTCTTTCTTGTCCAAATCTGAGACAAGGTTAACATACAGAATGTAAAATTTTTTAGAATAAGAAACTTTTTTTTTTCTTAAACAAAGTTTGTTGTGTTCAATTATGGATCTGAGGGAGACCATGAGGCACTTTCTCTTTGTGAAAGCCTTGTAGAGTGTTTCCCCTCTTAGGTAACATGTTGCACTGATTATGCAACTATTTCTTTTTTTCTCTCTCTCCCTCCAGACGTTGTTGGTTCACATTTAATTTTCAGTTATTTTCAAAAAAGTCCACTTATATATGCCTTAACACTAAATATCTGTCTAATTATTCTTGCATTCTTCGTTCAGGGTCTTGTACCACGGCCCGGCGCTAGAATTGATGACACGGTTTATATCATAAATCGCAGCACAATCTTCGGCCATATTGGTGTAATGAATTTAATACCGGAGGATGTCTTCACCATTGAAAAAATCATAAAGAAATCTGGCGCCATGCTCAATAAACGTGCCTCAACCTACACTTTGTTCGCGTTGAAGCAGTCGTTTTTCATACCACCGGAAACACTAGCCGAATCCACGCTCATTAGTGATATAATAGAGGATGTATTGGAGAATCCCATAAGCGAATTTCATTTCCTAACGATACGCTGTGGTGATTCAATGCGGGCCATGGAGAACAATATCATCGTGGGATTCGCAATAATACGGTAATTAGAAACTGGGAAAATAGATTCCTAGACCAATTGGTTTCAAATAATTTTGAGTTAAAATTTGATAAATATAATATGTTGGAGTTATAGACTGTTTGCTTATCTCACCCCAACAGTCCTTTTATTAGACAACATGAACTGGAGTATAAATATGTTTTCATGCGTCACGAGGTGTGTTTTAGTCAAAATCCCGGTGAAATTGTCCTATTGAAATTACATCCGAATTACATTTGGGAATCGGATGCAATATTCCGGCAAATATCCTGCGCCACCGGCTATTGGGAACTATATTATGTGGCACCAACCATGGTGAGTATGGAATTACATGTGGAATTAGATAAAGTCTGGAGCTCAAATCATGTTTGCATTTACCCAGAGTCACACCAAACCCTTAGTTAACGATTTGGTTAAACAAATGCAACCCATAGAACCGCGACCCATCGCACAGCTACATCGTCGTAAATACAACAAGCCGAAATCGACAACATCAGACCGCCTCAGCCAACAAATACCGAATATTGGTGATGAAAATGTCGCGCTCTACTATCATAATTTATTGCCATCGAAGTCGTTCGGCAATAAAGAGCCGATTATAATAATCGGTTTCAACAGTTTGACGCGCGCCTTACTGCGTGTGCTGCTTTTCAACTTCAAGAATGCCAGGTAAATACTAAGTTTTGGTGTAAATGGAGAGCGTTCAATTTTTCTCTTGCCTTCGCAGCGACAAGAACTGTCATTGTTGCCTGCCACGCCTCCGCGTCGTTATCATCGCAGCAGTGGGTGTAGTGGAGAGTGCCTACGACAATGATTTTCATTGTGAGATATGCACAGATCAAAATGACTGTTATGTCAATTTCGAGAATAGCAATAGTTTTATACGTGACACTACACGTTGCATGGATCTGCGGAAATTTGCCTCTTTCGTTAGTTCGACTGTGAAGAAGATCAAAACGTAGGTGGTTTTTATGTTCTACTTATATATAATCTTTAATCTCCACCTTATTCTAAATACAAAAATGCTAGAAGAAAGCATTACCTTTTTGAGTGTCTACAGAAGAGAGATGTTGGATAGCCCCGAGACATAAATATATGAAAAGACCTTACACAACATAATGGTAATGTGGATTTCAAGGAAAATGTATGAAGTGGGTATATGTAGGTGCCTACGGATCTCACTTCGCTTCACCTAGTAATCGGTCAGATAGCCAAACACACACTGCTAAAAATGTCAACAGAGGGGTTTGGTGCATGAAGGACTTAAGGCTCTTCTTCCAAATGACAACCTTACCAAAACTATAAACTTCATTAAGAAGTTCAAGGTTATCCACAGCAATAAGGCTGAATGGAACGATTCGCTCCGCGGCATTCACTAACATGGTAGGACCCGAAACTTTCATTGCGGTTGGCTCCATACCATAAAAGAACTGTTCCGCAAGAAGTGGGCAGGGAGAGGGTCCAACCTTAAAAGGCTTAAATATGTAATCAACCACCCATGGTACAAACTCAGGCTGCTTACCGCTTTCAACACTGGCCATTGTATGCACAAGAAGCACTTACTTCATGTGCGAATTGTCCGTCCCGGGACATGAAGCCTGAAACTTCAGAACACCTGCTAATTGACTGCACAGCAATCTGTAGGCTCAGGATAAAGGCACTTGGATCCATGTTTCCGAATAGGGATCACGTCGCCTCAATAGCACATAGCAGTATATTCGAATTTATCCATATACTGGTGCAAAGAGTCGTTATAATTTAGGAAAGAGTAAAATAGACCTAAGTTCGCGATTCAATCCTTATTTATTTATCTAATCTGGTACGTACCGACCGATAAGTATTATAACTATTTCAACGAATGCGACTCTACATACTTCTTTGAGTCAGTTTCTGAGCAAAAAAAGTTTTGGCAGATTTTATTTCATATATTCTATATGAATGGGTTCCTACTGACAAAGGCATGAGTATTTCGACGAATAAACGTCTTGAGTTTATTTCCGGAAGCATGTATAGCCTGGTATATCTGACCTGCGACTGATAACCAGGAAGGTATTGCGTAGTTTTTATGCGATCGCCTGGTGAATCTTGTTTAAAATACTGACACATTTCCCGATATTGTCTTTAGTTAGTATTTGCTTTGATAAGAATGACAACAACTTAAGACTCTTAACCTACACAAAATTGCCAAAAATTATTTTTAACAATCTAACAACTTGATGCATACATTTTCTTTGATCTGAACTCTCGCAGAGAAGACCAAGCAATCGTTTTAGCCAACGGCTGCGAGATGTACTATGGCAAACTCATCTTCTCAATGAGTCAACGTTTCGGAAAACCACCAGCTGCAAAACGCGATCCACGCGCATCGAACTACATGCACATCAACAGTCGCTTCGATAAAATCGTAATGTATCACAAACTTGAAGCCATACGCAAAGATCAGAACTCGAATGATATCAATATAATCGTTTTCGGCACTCACCTGGGCACTTATGAGTTCATAAATTTCCTCATTAAACACAAAATACCGCCACAATTCATAACATTGGTCATACCGTGGGACGCTAAGTCTCGGGAGTCATGCATTAAATACAACATCAGCAATATGGATATGAATATAGAGATGATACTGCAGGGTATGGTGGAAGATTTGGGCGTGAAGGTCGAGGCGCATTGGATACTGAAGAAGTGGATATACTACTATAATGAAAAGATCATCTCACATGCAGCTTTCGAAAACTATCCCAACGGTAACTTAATGACAATGGCTTGTGACCTATTTGTTAGCTTTCATCCGCATCTTATCAGCGCCGAGCTTGTTGATTGTGAGTGAACTTAGTAAATATTAAAAGTGTAATAATTTATAGATATACTTTGACGTGGTCTAGTATTGGAGAGCACTGGTATTGAGATGGAGGACTCATTAGTGTTGGTCGATGATAATTTTCGCACTAGCGATGCGAATATTTATGCCGTTGGCAATTGCACGCGCTTGAGGAACAAGCGGAATCATCAATATGTTCATGTGGCTAAAGAAGAGAAAGCAGCAAAGGTATTTTTAAATTTAATAGATCTTATTTTATAATGTCATAAGTAAGGTGCGAGATCCGATATTAAGTTTCGATGATAGCATCGCCTCATTGAATAATAGTTTCTTCGAAGACAATTTCATATCGAGAAAATTTTTTATGAGCTTTTGTCAATACTTGTCTGTGCTCATCCGCTATTAGGATCATCTTATATGCTTCCTTTTCGCTGATTAGAAATATATATTTCTTCACTGTCATCAGTGATGTGGAGTCTCTCACCGAAAGTAGTCTTCTGGCTTTATGACACCATAGTCAAGCCCATTTATAGTCAAAAAGCCCTAACAGATCGTGAAAAATGCTCTCCTTTTGAATGCGGGTTTGACCCTACGTCTTCTTCACGACTACCATTTTCCCTTCGATTTTTCTTAATCACAATTATTTTTTTAATTTTTGATGTAGAAATTGTCCTAATTTTACCTATGGGATCTTTGTGTAGTGGAGGGAAATAGAAAAAATCACACTTGCTAGGAAGTGGGAGAGCGTGAAACGAGCAGCGCCCATCAGCATCTGTCATGCTCTAAGATCCACTTCAATTTTCAAATATTGCTCATAGACATAGCCGGAAAGTGTATGGCCGCAAAAGTTACCATCGGACTCAGAGAATCTGCGTTTTTAAATTCTGATTATTCGAAAATCTTCGCACGTTTTGGTATATACTGCCAGGAACTACTTAGCAACTTCAGTTACAGTCTTCCTGACTTTTGAAGTGTTTTTCAAGCCGAGCTTGCAGGCAATTAATGTATCTGAAGATTCACTGATTCGGAGTACACTCTCCTTCAAAGAAGTTACTATCCACTCTGGTAGCAGGTCGGCGATACTAGGCTTGAGCTCACAATCCATGGGCGCGAGTCAACTTTTAAAAATATTAGTATGGTCCTACAGCGTAACGCGGGCAACTGTAAAACTGATGAGATGGTGTTCTACTACAGGATAACTCTGCTTCGCGAAAACTTAGCCAGCGCTGCGCTACAATCGGCTCATGCGCTGTCGCAAGATTCTTTTGTGTCAAAATTGATCGCAAGAGATCAAGTGAGCTCTTTCCCTCAGTAAGGCTATACCAAGTTTGGAGGTTCTAACAGAACTTTTCTCTATTGGCATCCAACCCAATCCCTTACCGGACTCCACCTGCAGAGGTTATATGGAAGAGGAACAGGTCTAAACATGTCAGCACTTCCTTCTGGATTGTCTCGCGTTTGCGAGATTGAGACTCACGCATTTGGGTGCTCACATTTTCAGATATCCCACCGAATTGATGTGAATAGAAATTAAATTATATTATCGGTCAAAAAACTGTATTTATTAGTCGAAGAAACGATGCCTAAATATTGTCGATTTCCTGTATTAATGAATTACAATTTTTTTTTCCACTAATAACGTTGCCCTTTCTATAAAAATTAAGGTCATGATATCTAAAATTTTGGAAAATTAGTACAATCATGTGATCTATTATAAAATCATGCGGCATGGTTCGAAGTCATAACATTTAAGGTAGCCTTATGAGGTTTTTAGTTTATGATTGTCTTCGATGATCAAAACAAGTTAGAGACTGAAGAAGTGTCGCTAAGATATTAATTTCGACCTCGAAGCTGCTATTTGACACCGTTACAATTTCGTTACTCTACGAACCACTCATTAGTGGCTACAAGAAAATATGCCTTTTACTATAACATGATTTCAAATGAGTTTCTAAGCTCAGAGCGATTGATGACATTTGACAGTGTAATATATTAGATCGCGTGATGTGATCGTGGATGTTACTTGATGTGAAGTAGTAATATGATAAAATATGATCACACTGTTATATATATCAGTGAAATTGTGCAAGAAACGTCTGACATGTATCGATGGGATGTGACGTCACATGATATGATGTGACATCACATGGTTATGCAAAGTTCGGTTTTTCAGCATTTTACATATATATATTTTTTGGCATATTCATAAACAAAATGTAAAAATTTAAAATCATTTGATGAAATTTGATATGATAATGCATCATATGATGTAATTAAATTAGATAATCAACTTGATGATTATATTATTGGTTATTAAAAGGAAAGTAGGAAAATATAAACATATATAAAAATATAATAATATACACATTTATGAGTATATTATATTATATATTATATTAGACATGTGAGGAAGTGATAGAGCATGTTAAGTGATTGCTCAAATCATATGATATGATAACTGAAAATATAACAAACACTTCAAAAAAAAAATACGTTTTTAATACTTCCACTGGTCAAATCAAAGGGTTTTACATATTTTTGTTACTAAAATCCTTTTTTTTTTATTCACAGCTAATTAGAAGCCTTAATCTGCATCAGGATGATGATCCCATAAACACTGAGAAATATCTGCAACCAGTTTACTTTCAAGCACAACTACCATTAGGCCATTATATGGCTAAAGCAATCCTACCTAAACGCTATATCGCCAATCATTTGGATAACAATTATATGCTGACACTAGTCACTTATGATGGGAATTTCTCGCGCGTGCGCATCAACGAGCATGGCATTGTAGAGGAGATCACTTGCGTCACCAGAAATGTAATAAATTTACATTTATTCTAGTTTAATTGCTTTAATTTATATTTAATCTTTTTTAATATAGAAACGCAGCTTTGATCATCTGCAATACTTTGTGGGTCAGCATCAGGCACTATTGAATGACTTACATACTCGTTGGTATCTCAAGGACATAACCAGTTTTGTTGAGTTCTTCGAAGAGCCATGGACCGAACTGATCATGCATCCACAATTTGATAGTTTAAGCAGCCGCATTCGTACATTTGGCATGGAAATGGCCAAGGATATCATGGATATGGTGAGTTAGTGGAGCAGACTAATGCTAAAGTTGCTGTAAAACATATATAACAATACATACTTCCTGCACAGGACCTGGGCATAGATCGCCGAAAACGCAAGCAATTTATGAAGCAGTATATGGCCGATGCGGGGCATACGGACGAAGTGGAGAAGACATTGTTGCGTTTTTTGCGCAAACATCGCGATGACTTTATATACCCGTTTGCATTACCTGAGGACTTTCATCTAAATCTATCGAGCAAGTTGAATATCTAATTTTATTTGTATGCTTTATTTTATAACTGAACTATTTGTAAAAAAACATTAAGAACTGATTTGCCTGATCTTATACATATGTACTTAAATATATTTTCGTTATTTATATAACATTTACACCTACTATTTTATAAATATAGTAAATCGTGACCTTAAATCCAAGACAGCGTATCATCAAGAAAAATCGAAAAATGCTAACTGATATAATAACCAATATATAACCATTTTATAACCAAAATTTTGTTTCAATTTGGGTGTATGGTAACCAATATATAACCATTTTGTACCCAAAACTCACAATTGATGATAACCAATATATAACTATTTTATAACAACTTTCTAACCAAAACTCAAATTTCGTTTCAATTTGAGTGGTTTCTTTTATATCGTTATTGTTTCGCCTGTACATAAATTTATGTGATGTTGCTTTATATTGCATTTTAGGTGACGATATGTACTATATAGTATACATATATACTTTTGTTAAATTAATATTCACACCGTGCCGATAGCACACTGTGTAACAAATTGTTTCGCCAAAGCGCACTCCGCATTATCGGTCCAACGATTCGCCGGGCAGTTCATGAAGTATTCCATGTGCACACAACTGAGCAGTATGCCGGAGAAGGGACTACAGCTCCGAAGTGCGAACACGCCACCACCGAGTGAATGTTGCTTGATCACTTGCATTCGTTGCTGCGCCACTGATACGCATTTTCTGTAGGCGGTCAGCATAGTGTCCACATAAGTGGTATCATTGCCGGATTTGGTCTGTAGATACTTTTGGACGGCTTCAAAGTTGATCTTCTCAGGCGCTGACAGGTGCTGCAACTCTTTAACGATGCACTCAGCGAAGCACTGTCGGTAAAGAAATCGTGTAAATGGAGTCAGTCGAGAGAGTACATGAATGTATATGAAGACGACTTCATATTGTAAAAAACTTACAGTAACGTCCTCCAAAGCAGTGGCGCCCTTCTGTTTTTCAAAAGATAAGCCCAATCGTTGCGCACACGTTTCCATGACCGCTGCGCGTTCTTCGTTTTTACAACAAAGTGACGGTTGCTGGTGAATTAAGCAAAAATTGAAACTTCAAAGGAGAAATAATTAAAATAAACTGAAAAATAAGGAATTACGTTTCATTTCGAGAATGCTTTACGGTTACAATATTACCAGGACTTGCACTCTACCAACTTGTGGTAGGCCGTCCCAGTGTGTCTAAGTGAAATTTCCGAAATAAACTTCCAAGTACTAGACTCCCTTTTACTCAGTTTCTGCTTTATTTTTATACTCACAACTCAAACGTCAAAGCCCCTATAAAATATAAAGGACCAGCATGACGAGTTGAGTCGATTTAGCGTTTTCTTCCCAAGAAACTGCTCATTTTTGGGAACTCCTGATATCGGGACACTATAGTATATAGCTGTCATACAAACGGAACGTTCGGAATCAAGTGTCAAACGACAACGAAACATCTCAACGAAATTTGGCATGAGTTTATGTCTAAGGAAATAATACAATTGCAGAAAAAAAATTTCATACCAACTAAACGATCAAAGTTCTTGTAATGAATATTTTGTATTTGTGAAGGATATTATGGCATCGATGCTAACGAAGTAATGGTTTTTTTTTTTTTTTTTTTTTTTTTTTTTTTTTTTTTTTTTTTTTTTTTTTTTTTTTTTTTTTTTTTTTTTTTTTTTTTTTTTTGTTTTTGCACTATGAAGGGTTTTTGGGGCAATTAATATTGCTCATGTCATCAGTTGCAATCTTCTTCATCATTCTCCTATTTGATTACATTTTTATGAATGATTTTAGCTTCGTAAATTGAGACTAACTTAGTAACTACAGATGAATAGTAATAAAGGAGTCTTTGGTAAAGACGAGCAGTGAAATAAACATCAATGAACATGGTTATAAAGATAGATAACCCTTCCAGCAAAATGATTTCTGAAGAGGCTTTAGCCAAGTGGCCTCAGATTTTGTCACTTCTCAGCGATAATTTAAAGCACATACATAAGAAATTTTATATTTTTTTCTGAAGAAGCAGCTCTTTAAAGTACTGCATTGTAATACTCTCGGAAATATTGCCTTCTTCAATAAGGATCTACAAAAATATTTCTCCTGCTCTTTTGATATTTCTCTTCAGTAAGGTTTGCCGTTTCATCATGGAAAGATATACGATCCAACAACGAGTCGAAATTATTAAAATTTTATACCGAAACTTAGAGTCAGTGGCTAGTCAGCTCTACGTCCATTTTATGGTCATCATAATTATTCTGTCAGATCAACAATTGACTGTGAATGGCAATCGCTACCGCTCAATGATAACCGAATATTTTTGGCCAGAATTGGATGATATGGACTTGAACTTTATGTGGTTAAAATTAGGCGAATGCACAAGCCACACAGCTAATATCACAATATTTCTGAAAACTAAGTTTGGTGAACGTAGACATAAGTTTTAGGTCGATTCCAAACGTTTGATATATTTTATGAAATTTTTTCTCATAGCAGCAAGTTTTGAGAGTTCTTAGTTATTGTTCGGTATTAGATGGTACAAGCCTGGAACTTAGATACCGAGTGTTACCAGTATGCTCACTTAACCACTACAATCCGACGGCTGGTTACTTCTTACAACAAAAAGAATATTAAGCATTTCTTCGTTATAAAAAGAAATTAATTATGTGGCCATTCCATAGGAAAGCAATACCAATTGCTATGATTAATACGAAGAGTGATTCCCATTCAGATACTGAGAGTCGACTTACAACTGGGGCCATTCGATTCTCACATCAAATTCAAGGTTTCGCATTCTCTGCCTGACAGATATTCGAATAAAAAGTTTTGTCTCAATATTCTCCATGGCTGCAAGTTTGATAAAAATTTATTCACGCTTTGACTTACCACTAGTTGTGGCGGTCGCCTGCAATCAATCTCCACGGCTTTAACGCACTGAAAAAATGTAACTTTAAGTAAAATTTCTTTATAAATTTTTTAATTTATTTTTCAAGAAAAAATGTAACTTTAAGTAAAATTTCTTTATAAATTTTTTAATTTATTTTTCAAGCAAAAAAAAACTCACACTGTAGACCAAAAAAGCACAGAACACAAATAATTCGATTTTCTGCATTATTATTGTTTAAAAAATCCTCAAAATCCAAAAAATTGAAATTAACTGTTCACCGCGAGTTGATTTGAACAAATAACCTTATGGTGGACACACGCCGTTGCTTTTATAGGTTAGGTGCACTGCCTAAATAGCAAGTTTCCAATTAAAAATTGTGAAAATAAATGTGTATTTATTCTTTGTTGAAAAAAAAATATTTTTTACTTTTATTTAAATTTTTAAATGTAATTGCTTATAATTTAATATTTTTTTAATAATTGTTTTTTAAGCTTTTTATTAATTTTTATTACAATTATTTTCCAGTTTTTGTATTAAAAAATTATTTTAATATTTATTATTTTGGTTTTTTGAAGCTAAATAATTATTTTTATATTTAATAATTATTCTTTTAGTTTTACAATTTTTTTTTTTAAATTTTTTTTATTGTTGCTACAAAATCTAGCTCACTCACTGCAGCAAAATTGTTGAAGACTGAATTCAACGCGCGCTTTTGTTATACATTTATACCAAAACCTAAAGAAAAAATAATTAGCACAAAATCTGTAAAGCATTAACGCAACAACAACAATAAATGATTGACATACCTACATACAATATTAAACTAATTTTATACCAACTTTCTGTCACATTATATATATTTTTTGTTGCTGCTTTTACTATTTCTGTCTGGCCACTTAGCGACGCCGACCACGCATGACCAATGGCCAATATTGTTGTACAATGGTTGTGGAGAAGGTGGCAGCAAGGTTTCTGCTGCTTATCGCATGCGTTCTGCTGTTTGCTGCAAGCGACAGCCTCTTGACTGCAGCGTGTTGACGATTGGCGGCCATGCGCGAAGGTTAATTTTACTCATTCATACGTTGCTATTCCCAAAGTTATATGCCAAGCCATGTTTGTATGTGTTTTTTATATGACAAACAATAATTATTGTCAAATGAACTTGAAAAAAAAATGTTGGCTTTGCTGGCGATGATTTTTGGTATGTTTCAGATAAAAGTAAAATTTTTGGTTTTCCGAGGCAAATATTTTGAAAGCAACGAACGGTTTCAATGACGCGTTCGATTACCTGCCAAATATTCTAGCGTTTGTTTAGTAAATGTTATTAAGTATGTATGTAAGTATTAAATTATATAAAGGTGTAATCATGATAGTTCGTTATTGTTACAATTGATCGTTAGTAATTGGCTTATGGAAAAATACAAACGATGGTGTAAAACTCACAGTAAAGTGGGTCACAAATGTCGGTCAGACATTCATATATGTATGCATATGTATTTATATCTTCTTCATCTTTACCGACGTGGAGAGCGCTAACGCGGTTATAGCCGAGCTTACATCAGCGCGCCAGTCGTTCTTCCTTTTCGCTGCTTGGCGCCAATTGGGGATTCCAAGTGTAGCCAGATACTTTTTCACCCGGTCTGCGGGCACTGCGTCGAATACGCTCTGAGATGAAATGCTTTATCCCATGGTAGTTGGCACAGATTGTGGGGTATCCTTTTTTGTATATTGGTCAGAGCGCACTTAAATTCCAATCGTCGGGCATACTTTCGTCCAACGATGTATATTCAACAACGCTGATGCATGCTCCTTATCAGTTGTTCGCCGCCGTATTACAAAAGCTCGGCCGTTAATCCATCGGACCCGCTACTTTGTTGTGGTTGGGTAAATGGTATTCGAACTTCTTCATGGTGAGGCAATGGAACGTCTGCTCCAGCTATATAACCGCAAAGTGGTGAACTCCACATTAGGATCGTGAGTGGTTAGCTGAGACAGAGAACGTAAAAGTAAAGAGCGTACGATCCTTTGCGTTCCATGTTTCTTGTGCGTTCTCTGCACTTCATCCATTCAATCCAAGTCACACACATATAATTTCTTTTGCATAATAAAACCCTGTACAACGAAATAGTATACTTGACTTATAGATGTCGCACAAACACTTAAATTTGACAGAATGAGCTGCGCTGCTGCCGCACTCATTTAATCAACAAGTCTGTCAATAAACTGTCAAATTACCTCAGTTTTTCTCTGTTGTGTTTTGGTTGTCGCCCTAATTTACATTGACGCGGCGCGTCGCAAAAATGTGCAAAATTATTAACAATAATTGATACAAAATCGTGCTGCTAAGTTAATAAACAACCATATCGGTGTTGTCGCATATTTGTACTGCAGCAAAGAATTATCTATACAATAAAACAGCTGTTTGGCTGCTTTCGGTTGTGGCCCGTGTTAGCCAACCTATCCAATTGGCATAGTTCGTTCATTGATCTCCCCACTGACCGCTGCGTTTATTATTTGTGCCAGGTGAGTGAATCACAACAGAATATATAAAGTGTTGATAAGTGAATTAAAGAAATATATGTACAATGCTTGCAAATGTATGTTAATGTTGATTGGAAGGATTCATTGTGACTAATTTATAAACTCAATTTCACAAATGTTAATTACAAATATAGCTGGATGGTAATCCAATGAGAACGGTGCTTATTTGATTGGAGTGCTTTTGCTCGTCTTTCTTATTAGATTATTTTGTTCCTGTGTGTATTTTGCAATTCCGTCAAAAATGTTGCTTAATTTGTTAAATTTAATCAAAATTTGTCAGAAATTAATTATTTTAAAACATTAATCCAATGAAATCCAACTATTTAATCTAATCACTAGGTGGTTGTACCCAGAGTTTTTATTGCAGCTGATTATAAAGTTTGTTTCATTTAAATCAGCAATTTGGGAAATCCTCAGCAGTTGTTGAAAAAGATGTATCTTAATATCTTAACAAAGATAATATTAACGCTGCACCTCCGTCAGCATTACACCCATTATGCGACCGTATAGTCACTTGGATCCACACGATTTGAGTACAAGGCACTTCATACTTATTGCACCAGCAACAAAAGCAAGAATTTGCATACTTACATATGTACAAAATCTTTTGAAAAAAAATACAAAGTATTATGAAAAACTTGATCGATCAGCCCACAATTGAATAGATGTTTGGAAAGTAGAGTCCGTTTGCGAAATTTCAAATATATGCAGACGAATATGTCTAAATCGACTTAGCTGGTCACGCTGATTCTTTATATGCAGTGAAATTTCCCAATACAGACACTCTTCATAACCGCATAACTCCCATAACTGGACAAATTTCATAAACACAACGTTTTCATTTATACACTGCGGCGGTGGGTGTCCGGTTATGATTTCACATACATGTACATATGTATGTATTTTATAGGATCTTCAACGTTTCCTTCAGGGTGTTGCAAACTTCGTAGCAGATTTAGTATAGCCTGTTCAGGGTATTATAAAGATCTAAGTGATCGAATTATATTAGTGTACATATGTCAAGTTGTACAACAAGTAATTCATTGTGCATTAACACGCAATTAATCACACTAACAATGCACTAAACATAATTGATTCGACAGCCAGTCAGTCAGATACGTATGATCGGTCGTGGTCAAACGCAACCACAAACACGCACCAAATGAAGGGGTGTGATGCCGTCGCATTACAACAACAACATTAATGTGGGCACATTGACTAATGCCATGTGGTTTTTGTTGTTTCAAGCTGTCACTTTGCATTCTATGAATTGGATCGAATTAGTACGGTGCCGAGCGCATTTGACCGCAAACGCACCAAAAACAACAATAATAACAACTATAAGAGGAATCTTTGCAGTTGCATTTTAAGCCATTAGAAATTGAAAAACTTTTTCTCGAAATATGAACAAGGTTGACTGACAATTACTTGCTTTTGTATGCGCTAAAGCGTTGTGCCAGTGTGTGAGTGTGTTTGTGCAGCTCTGCTGTTGTTGACACCCTAACAAGATGCCTTTTTGATTGCCACAATGATGGCTTTTGATGATAATTTTGATTAAATTATTAAATTAACGCGGCAAACAGTTAAGTACAGTTAAAATCTTCTTGTGTGTTTATATATGTGTTTGTTTGTATGTGTGTAATGGTGAGTAGTTTGGTAATTTCAACACTTGCATGCTTACAAATGACCAGCAATTAAAAACGCTTCAAATGCGTACAAACAATAAGACGAGGCTGGCGGAGCGAAAGGGTGGAAGGAGTCCAAAAAGTTGTTACAACACCAACAAATAGGGTTAAATGCTTGCTGCAGCACAACTACTGCCTTTAATGATAGTCACCAAGTGACGAAGTGAGTTTGTAAGTGCATCGACTTCTATGTGGGCACAGCGAGGTTCACATATTTACTTGCAATAATATGTATGTATGTGCTTTTTACACACATACGTACATATTTCAAGTAAGAATTGCATTTGCTGCGTAAATAGTCATAACCTTCGAATTGTCTATTGCAACACCACTGGCACATTTTGCTTATACTCGTACATATGTATGTATTTACATAAGTAAGTATGTATGAATGTTTGTATGTATGTGTATTTTAAGTGCATTTGTACAAGCGCTTAAAATTTGATTAGATTAAGTCTAGATGTGAGATCCGTTGCCAGTTAATTCGTGTTAATGTTGCGTGCCACAGCAACTTAGCGGTTAACAACTCGGAGAATTATGGCATTTTAATTAACAAATGTGCAACTGCACACGCAGGCATAAAAATATAAAAAATAATTAAGAAGTAATAAAGTAATACTCATATTTATTTTGGTTGTTTTAAATGAAAGAAAAAAGTTTTCAGCAAAAAAAAGTACTCAATTCCGGGCATGGTATCAATAGATGCTTATTATAGAAAGACTCCTAAAATTGAGCCTAAGATGGTTTTTTTTTTTTTACTTATATTTGTTAGTTAGGTGTGGTTCAATGGCTGATCCGCAAGTTGGAGATCGCACTTGGACGACAAAATACAGTACTGCGTCATATAAGTCCACAAAACTCTTTGAATCCAAAACACAGCTGCTTAAAGATTTTATTTTTATTACCACCAGCTCAGCGGGTTGTCTGAAAGTTTCAAATTTTATATGTTTAAGCCTTAATCTCGCTGAGATGGGACAATCAAGAAGTAAGTGTTGAGATATTTCGAAGCCGTCTTCTTTCAAATAACATATCAGCATACAACCGCGATTATAGCCAAAGTACATATCCGCAAAAATATCCTCAAGTAGCTAGCCGGCAGCATTTGGAGAAAGGACGTTGGGTGGAAGGAACGTTGTTGGCAACTTCCAAGGCTATCGATCTGCCGGTCCTTTACCACGCCGCACCAATATATTCGCCTGATTGCAATGAAACAGAGACGAGGAAGCTCCAGACTTGCACTCCGAGCTACGTCAGGATGCCTCCTATCGAACACCTGCATAGTGAGGCCCGTAAGCTCTCAGTTAAGAAGTATAACGAACTCCTCTCCAAGCAGTTCCTGCTGAGGTGCTTTCGCAGATATCATGAAGCGATCGGAGTATCAAACAATACGCCAACCAGACTTCAAACGTAACTAATTCCGACAAGCACTGACCGCAATTGCGTACTTGGAGTCAAACCAGCACACATTGCCAAGGAAGATCTTCAGTTGCCGCGAGAAAAGAGACTGACCCTTGCGCAGCTTCGTTCTGGATACTGTATCGGGTTAACCTTCAACCTATCCAGAATAGCATCCGACATATCTAATATATGTTCTGCGCGCAATGAGTATCCGCATGACACTGGCCACCTATTTGCAATGCCCTCTAACCCTACTCATCTGACACCTCTCTCCCTTTGGTCCGACCCTATCGAAACAACACGTTTCTTGGGCCTATCGTTGGATAATGTCGACCGGTTACTTCGACCTGACCGAACGCGACATCGTGGAAACCGTATCGCGAAAGCTAGACTGTTTCACTCCTGAAACATTAACACAAATATATCACTTGCTATTAGATCTCCTGATTGAATACACAATACCGCTCCCATCAGCCAAAGCTGGACACTTCTTGATGATTCTTTCCTTCAGACTGTCCACTTGTTGATAGCACAGGTCCGAATTAAGAGTTTTTCCATAGGGACGCAGATCTGAGCAGATGTTACCCCGCCAATCACATCCAACACATTTCGAAATCTTCCTGACCATCAATCCTGGCCTAGCCACCATTTGCGTCACCGCGATTTGTAGCGTAACCCGATCGTACTTCTGCAACGCGAGATAACCGATTACTGAAATCGTCTGTTGGGAGAATAATGGATTTCTTTTTACTAGACCTTATACATACAAACATATGTGTGTAAGCCTCCACCAACTCAATTTTAATGAACGCTTTAGCCGCTTTTCGTACTCTTAAATTAACTGCAGCCAGCAAATTTGAACAATGCTTTTGGACAAACCAACCGTACGCCTAACGGGCCGACGGACCCACCAACGCCAAGCCAGCAACCTTCTTCCTGTCGTACAATACCATAATGGTTCGTTCGGTATCTGCGCTCATTACGCCGACGAAAGCAGCTATTCAGCTTGTAAATTTATCAGCGGCGCGTCTGCAATATTTGCGCTGTAAATAAATACTATGAGTACACACCATAACGGCATTCATTGAGCATTTTCTTCTTGATTTTCCAATTTCCTCGCGATCACTGTGCGGCTTCATGTGGCATCATTATTATTATTTTCACCGTTTTTGTTGTTGTTTCATTTTTTTGTTGTGGTTGGTATTGTTGTGCGAGCGGCTTCTCGCTGAAGGTGCGTGAGATATGCATTATTTATCTTTGGAAATTCTTCCCATTGCTTTTGCTTTAGCTTGCGCATTTTCTCTCTGTAATCTTTTGCGATCCGCTTTAACTATTTTAGCCAATTTTCGTATTTTCTCCACAATGATTAGCAGCAGCAGCCACAATAACTAACATAAAAGCAACAAAATCGCATGCCTATTGCGATTGAATCTATGCCGCGATCGGCATGCTGATGATTCGGCTTGCAGTGGCTTCCTTGTGGTAGCCAACGGCGTTGAGAGTCGTGCTGTTTTCGGTGAAATTTCGCTGCTTTCGGACATTAATGAACTGTGTGGTACCATGTCTGTGTAATATTGTGTGATGTTTAATAAAAAAGATACGGAGATATATGCAAAATTTGTAGGTTTTGCTGTTACCATAACTTTTAGAAACCCTAGGTCCTATAAATGAGTTGAAACAAGTATCGGCACATCCACTTTCTTCACTTTGTATCTCTAAGTACCTATTACTGTGGTTTTATAAATATCGTGATCTTCACTACCGAATCAATAATTAACCCTATGTGGTTAACTCGGCTATAACCCTGTAAGCGGTGTATACTCCAGTAAAGAAGAAGAATAATTAGGAGACCTTTCTAAACTGCTTGTTTTTCTTGCGTATCAAAAATTATTCAAGTATTCAAATATTTGCTTTAAAACAACTGTGCCGAAGTCAATTCAGTCTAAAATAAGCCACAAATTATTCCTGAACTTCGTACACCCAACATGGAGCCTCAGTTAACTGGTCCAAAAACTTATTCTCCATTGAGGTTTTCTTCTTTTAAACCACCTATTGGCTCATTCATTTCCATAAGTGCTGCATTTTTTTCTAAAGCTTTATTAAACAACTGAGTTTACTCTACTCTACGGTTATCCGAAAGGTTTACTTGAAACTTTACGATGTCTTGAATAGCAGGAAGCTTTGTATAGTCTTTTTAAAAGGATAATTCTGATAAATATTTAATAACAAGCGAATGACTCAAAGATAAATCAGTGTATACTGAAAGCAACAAAATTTTAGACTAGAAAAAGGTAGAAATCTTGGCAGTTATAAAAGGAAGTAGCGTAATCCCATACTGAAAGGGGTTACCAAAGGAAGTATATGATCCCCTCGATGTCTTTGTTTGGGCCTGAATCTGCTTACTGCCACCTTCGTACATTAGTACGGACATATTTTGGAGATATTAAAAAAACATTTTCAGGGAAGAAGTCAAGAAACAATATAATAAATAAAATTCGAGAAAGCTTTTAGTATTCCACACTATACCTACAAACATATTGTGATCTTCTGTCTGAAACGTTATTGAGACTCTTCTATTTATTTCGATCTTTTAATATCATTTTAATTTTTAACTTCAGATGTTTTGGAGTCCCAAGTTACTATCCAAACTAGTATACTAGAGTGGTTCTATCTTTCGTCGACTGCCTCATGGATTCCATTCGTTTGTGTTATGGATGACTGTGTCTGGGCTTCATCTCTGAGCAAGCTCCAACCAACCCCATTTTTTTTTTGAGAGTTTCGGGTGTTTGGTTTGTGCGTGACCATAACTCCGTGTTAGAGACGATGGCCAACCCGAAAAAGCTAATATATTAAAGGACGATCCATTTCAAGGTTCCCTACTTTTTTCTTTAAGCTAAAACGCAGAAACCTCAAATTTAATGTGGAATGTGTTTTTTTTCATTTGAACGAACATTCTTTGTCACTTATTATTTGAAGATTATCTCTTTCAAATGGAGCCGGTGGCTACGTCTCAAATTGTTCCTCCGTTGAATCCAATTCTTGATGACTCGTTCGAGCATTTCGCCTGGTAACTGGTGACTGACACGAGTGAGGTTTTGCTCCAAGGCCTTAATCGAAGCGGGATTGGCCGCATAGACTTTAAGACTTCATACAGAATAAAGCCTAACGATGTGATATCACACAAATTTCTTTTTAAACTAGCTTATCCAACTCCACATTTCTGTTGGGTTCATTGCAAGAAAATATTGACATACGAATAATAAATATCGAATACTCAACTTGATTACTTTAGTATGTGGTAATTTATATCCTCCAACCGGAAGATAAAGTGAAGAATTCTCCTGTAATGGAAAAATATTGCCATTTACTTTTGAATTTCCTGAAAAATTTATTTACTTTTATATTCGATTTTTTTCTATAAAAATACAAATATACATATAGTATATTCAGTACTTAAATTTACCACTTCTTGTAACGGTTCACATGGCCACTTTTGCTTTCACCCATTCGATTAATGGAAATCTTTAAATTAAGCTAATTTAATGCTAATTAAACCCATTAAATCCAAAACCACTGCGATCGCAGACAAACAATTCTCGTGGGTAAAACTGAAGGAAAAACTTAAAAACGAAGCATGGTCCCGTGCACACGCACACAAACGCTACAGAAAAGCAATATACCGGAAGTATGAGTCGCGATCTACACAAGAGGCGATCGTCCGCGCGGCGATCGCTGTCCGATCTCATTAGGCAATGAGGGAAATTAATGCAGTCATTGAGCATAATTACGCTAGTAAACTGTATAAAATAATACAACCACAGCTGGTTAGCGCTACATTCTTACGGTTTTAAGGACACCTTCTAGCACTCGATCACCGCACCGATCGCTGAAAGCGAATTTGTGTGAGAACGGGGGGAAATCGAAGGAATTGAGTGTAGTGGAGTAGTTGCAAGCGTTCACTGGGCCATTCGTTGTACCACCACACGTACCGATGGATTGTTGATCTTGCGCCTTCGAGTGCTTGCACCCATTGACACAACGGTAACGATCGTGGCGTAGCTACCAACGTCCACCATGACTAAAAGGGCACGCCGGACAGGAGATGCTCGCTACAATGGTGTGTCAATACTTTGATTATTTATGCTTTGTATTGAGCGATCTATGTGATTGTTGTAAGTCCCTTTTCGGCCGGGCGTTGGGGGCGCAACCGCAAAAACAAATCAGCAAAGTGAAAAAGCAATTTGCAGTTTTGCACTTTGGCCACTTTAACAAATAATAAGCAATTACACAGAAGAAATATGCCCCAAAATGATTTGTGCCACCACCAACACCAACAACAACAGCAACAATATGGCAACAATAAAAAGTTTGCAGCATAAATATTGATCGCAGTGTGATCGTGGCGGCGCTACGTTCCGACATTTGAGCAGACGGCATCAACCTACGCTGATCCGCCGCACCAGGCCAGGCAATCAAATGTGTTCAACCAAACTGACATCAGTCGAATTGATCCTGAACCCATTGCTACCCGTACTTGGGTCGAGCTTAAGCAATTTGCGGTACGAGTCTGGCACCTTGCAGCCATTACGAACATTATGCAGATAGGGTTCACGGGCCGGTCGCAAATTGAACCTGAACCTGTGTCTACGAGGCAGCCAACTTTCTGTCTATGATGCTGATGATTTTTTGCGGTTACTGTTATATATATGTGTGTGTTAGTATGTTTGTGTGCTGCTAAATTTGTACCTTAAGCTGTGCAAATTGTGATTTTGCGATTTGCACCTCATTGACGATTTGTATATTGATCCTCTTTCACATTGATTTTGCAGACCTCTTTTGTCCTTTTTTGTATACCTCGCGCAAACTACATGGCAATTTGGAATTTATTTGTATTGCATTTTCGTTGCTATTTGCTTATGCAACATAAATTACTGCGCAGGCGCATATAATCAAAAATTCATTTAACATTTCAATACAATCGTACTTTGTTGCTTCTTCTCCGCTGCCCACTTAGTTGGCCAACTCTTGTGGCTCTTAGCTGATATGTGAGACCCAAAAAAATCACAATAATAAAAGATAAAACTTGTTAACACAAATGATCGCCGCGAAGAATTGTATTTGCAAACAGAGATTTTTATGTCGTGTATTGTACTTTTTGAGCACACTGTACAAAATCCCGACACTTCCGACATTTGGACACAGGAACAAAGAGTCTATATGCTACTGAAAGCGTTCGACTTCTTTAGTCATCAGAGATTCGATCAACAAATCTTCAATAAGCGTCTACCTAACTGGAATCAACCCGGGTTTTTGTCCGGATTGTGTTCTGAAAACTCTTGTAGCTTGAGCTCGTACTTATCGAATTCCGGATACCTGAATGGGACATTGCCCGTATGATGTCCGTGTTGTGGACAAGCTTTAAGTAAAAATGGATGTCAAAATAATCCACAACATTCAGGTTGATCAGACCAGGTTCACCGTCACTTTTTCTCGACTTGCTCGTTTTGTGGGTCTGCTATTAAGTCAACAGCAATATGTAATCAATATTTTCATTCTTCTTTATGGCGTACACATCGCTTACGTGGTTATAGTCGAGTTTAGAACAGCGCGTCAGGTCTTTCCAACGAAGTGGAGATTTTCCTCTTCCTCTGCTTCCCCTACGGATACTTCGTCGAATACTCTCAGAGCTGCAGTGTTTTCATCCATTCGGACACGACCTAGCCAGCGTAGCCTCTGTCTCTTACCGTAAATCTTCCGCAGAACCTTTCTCTCAAAAACTCGTAACGACTACTTATAAGATGTTGTCACTTGTAGAGTGTGGTTTTTGTTCGTCAGGTTGTACTCCTCAATTGCTTACTAAGTCCGAAGTAGTAGCAACTGTTGGCAAGAGTTATTCTGCGTTGGATTTCGAGGCTGACATTATTGTTGGTGTTAAAGCTGGTTCCAAGATAGACGAGATTATCTACGATAGTGATGTGAGAGACAAGTCGCGAGTGCGACGACTGTTTATTTGATAACTTGGGATATTTTGTCTTTCCCTTCCCACTTTCACAACCACTTGCTTCGCTTCCTTATCCAGTCTGGAGAAAAAAGAACTAACGGCGCGGTCGTTGGGGCCAATGATATCACTATCTTTGGTGGACGCCAGCAGACATTTCGGCATAGGGGTAAGTCCTTTTCGTGCTGTCGAAGGCTGCTTTGAAATCGACAAAGAGGTGCTGTGTGTCGATCATAATTTCTTTGGTATTTTTTAAGATTTGGCGCAAGGTGAAAATCTGGTCAGTTGTTGATTTTCCCGATCTAAAGCCGCACTGGTAAGGCCCAGTCAGTTAGTTGCCGGTGGGCTTGAATCTATCACAAAATGCGCTCGATAAAATCTTATACTAAACCCTAAAAAATCGCAGTAAATCGCATTAAAAGCGCAGATCCATCGTTTTCTGTGAAGAGAGTAAGTTTAACTTATCTGCTGGCTTTGAAAACGTCCAAACATGAAAAAGTAAGCAACTTATCTAACTTTAACCGTAAAGTAATTCTCTCACTGTACTCCTGCAATTCCAGCATCTCCGGCTATTGCATGCTTGCCAAGCATTAATTCTTCAACTTGATGCAATTCCGCGGCCACAGTCGACCAACTGAAAACTTGTTAATGTGCGAGAAATAATTTGTTTCGCCACTAATTATAGTGTCACTCGGCCAGCCCAGTATGCTTGATCACCACACACACATACCTACATATAAGCACCTCAAATTGTCTATTGTTGCAAACGAACACTCAGCTGGCTACAGGTGCTCTTCTACTTGGTCCACTGTATTACATCCTTCGTCGCAATTGTTTTACACACGTAATTAAATGTTATGCCACAAGCCTGTGGTATGAAGCTCTAACATATCCGTATAAATATTGTTGACAAACAAAGACTTTGACTCGGCTTGCTCGGCTGACCAATTGCCTTGTATCCAATTGATAAGTCCGTCCGTGTGTCTGAGTTGAGGACGTCCATTTGTCGTGTATTTTCGCTAATGCTTTCGTTAAAACAGCCATTACCCCATTAGATGGTGGATAAAATTATTCATGCCCACATACAAAGTTACATCTGTATGAGCTTTTGCGCTTGGCTTTAAGCGTTTACTTGAAAGCGATAGAACTGGATTTACTACCAGATACTTTTATAGAAACTGTTTTATTTTCTTGGCGCTTGCTCGTCAATGCCTTCAACTGCTAGCTAACGCTGCCGCCGTTCCTTCGACATTGACTTGGCCTGGCTAGGCTTGAAGAATTAATGGCAGGCAGGCATTAGTATCTCTTAAAAAGGGGCGTATAATTTAATACCATGACCGGCATATAAATATGAAATTTTAAATTGAAAATATAGAAATAAATGCTTTTATGTCGCTCGTTAATTTAACCACTTTTGACATTTAAAAAAAATCAGAAAAAATATTAATAAAGTAAATGAAAAAAATTCTCGCTTCGATTAATAAAACTATAAAATAAACATGTTTGTGATGGGTTGAGAAAAGTTCGCGGCATTTGTGTTTACTTTTTATTTATTTCCACAACTTTATATAAAAGTAATAACATGTATGTATCGTAATGCTGTAAAACAATTTAATTTTTATTAACTTAAGTTGTCTCATTTGCATACAAATATATTTATTTGCATATAGTTATTGCATTGGCGCGATGAAAAATGGGTCATTAGGTTTACAGCTTAAGTGTGTAGGTTTAATATATATAAGTACTTACGAGTATAGATTATTATATATTCTCTGGCACAAACATAATAAACACCAATTTGTGTCCTGAATTTGAAAATTTATGCCAAAAGTAAGGAAAAAGGAATCGAATTTCCTTCTTTCACACTATTTTAAACAAAAAAACATAAAAAGGGTGATCAATTTCGGGATTCCCTACTTTTTATAAGAAAAAACACAGAATCATCTAATTTAATGTAAATTTTTTATTAACTTTTTAACATTTATTTTTAAAAGATTATCTCTTTCAAATGGCTAATGGCTAATTTTATTGAAAAAAACCAAAAATATTTTTACTATCCATTTTTTATGGTATTTTTATTGATATCTTAAGAATACAGACAGGAGGAGAGACAGGTGTAAAAAAGTAGCGCATCCCAGTGACATTGAACCTGATTCTCCTGGTGGTCTGAAAAAAAAACCAAAATAAATTCTTAATCAGTAAGGATGCTGTTATAGTCCCTATTTCAGGGAACACGAAAAATTTTTTTTTTTTTTTTTTTTTTTTTTTGAAAAAGGGCGACTGGCTGAAAATAAAAATCATTTTTTACGCTTTTTTTGCTTTTGAAATTCCTGTTTTTTTTTTTTTAATATGAAAAACAAAGGATTAAGGATTATATAAAGATAAAGGATAAAGGATTATATAAAGAAGGTTCACACTAAATTTGAAGTAATTCGGTTGTATAGAACTTGAGATAATGCCGGTACCGTGTGGAAAAAAGTAGTTTCGAGAAAACGCATTAAAAAAGTGAGTCTACCTACCTACCGAGCTAGGTACTGGGTCACTAAAGTAACTTAATAATTTTAATTTTTAAAAATCCTTTGGAGAGTATGTTCTTAAGGGTCTAAGCTTTAAATATCTGAAAAAAAAAATCGAATTTTTCAAAATTCTAGAGTAGAATACTCCCTTAAGACATTAAATATTCGCACAGAAAAAAATCTAACGGTTTGATATCACACGATCTTGGTGGCCAATCAACCGGCTCAAATCGTGAAATTATCTGCTCACCGAAATGTGCTCTCAATAAATCCATTGATTGAATGCGATGTGTGGGAAGTGGTGCCATCTTGCTGAAACCAAATGTCGCCGAAAATACGAGCTTCAATTTCAAGCTTCAAATCCGAATCTACGGACCGAATCAACTCTACACGTTCTTTAACTACACTCTCAGCTGCTGCTCCTATATTTTCTTCACTGCGTGTTGAACGTGGTCGAATATTACCTAATAATGGATGTTGGGTCTCAAGATCGTGATGGTGTTGCGAATAGTACACTCAGTGGGCTGATTATGTTAACCAGAAGTTGTGCGAAACACATTCTTTACAGAACGTAAAAAACTTGAAAGATCTAAAGGACCTATGACTATGATATCTGAAGATAAACGAAACATCAACTAACTTCTGTTTATTCACAAACTCATTACTTTTAGTACTATCACTCTTCTTCCAGAAAAGTTGCCAATTTTCGATTTTTTTTAGGCCGAGAATCTTTCAAATCTATATTGGTGTGATTTAGGCTTCTTACAATCGAAGCAACTTTCCTTCAATAATTCTAACACCTTCTACTAATTTATACGAACATTCAATAATATCTTTCAAAGAAAAACATTGCAATTTTTAATTTAATTTAATATCTCACTATACGAAAGTTCACTTACAATTTCATAAATTACATGCCAGTATCCACACACATATTAGTAACCGAATACAACGTGGCCGTCTAAGGGCTACGCATAATTTGACTAATGTCCATAATTTGTAATATTATTTTTCAAATTTAAACTCACACTGTGACGCAGCACGGAAGGCAGACTGCAGGCTAGGCTGCATAGCTGATATAACTATAAATGCATGTGCGAAATATATACATATGTGTGTGTGCATCACATACCTATCTTTTTTTGGCTTCACTATAATAGTAACTTATCATAGGTACATATGTATGTAGTTCTGTTCCAAACTATCTCACACATCCTTTCCTAAAAATATTTGCATGAGCAAGTTTACTTTCCAAGAATTTATCCATCTGACTTGGTAAACAGGTTGTGAGAAAAAGAGGTTTCTTAATTTCATTGAAGTAGAAAGGGCAAATATCAATAATGGTAGATTCTACTTCTATATTAGCGTACGTGGTTATAGTTTCAACAGAGCGTTCGTTAGTCGTTCTTCCTTTTCGCTGTTCGGCGCCAATTGAAGACTCCAACTACAGCCAGGTCCTTCTACACCTGATCTTTCCAACGGAGTAGAAGTCTTCCTCTTCCTCTACTTCCCACGGCGGATAATACGTTGAATACTCTCAGAGGAGACGACATGAGCTAGTCAGCGTAGCCGCTTTATCTGGATTCGCTGAACTATGTCATTGTCACTGTATATCTAGTATAGCTCATCATACCATCGAGCGATGTATTCATCGTTGCCAATACGCAAAAGAAAATAAATCTTCCACAGAACCCTTCTCTAGAAAATTCGTAACACCGACTCATCAGACGACTGTTTGCTGAAAAGAAATATTTGGTATTGTCCTCGTTAACAACCAGACCCATACGCTTCGCTTCTTTATTCAGTCTTTAAAAAGCAGAACTAACAACGCTGGTGTTGAGGCCAATGATAAAAGTCACTCGTTCAGCCTTTAATGAACCCCCAAAAGTAACACGTTTGCACTGCAAAGTGGATTTTGGGCGATCACCAGCGTACGCCAGATATTATACGAGGTGTGTACAAAAAATATCGTGAATTTTGAATTTTCGCGGGTTACGTATATTGGAATTTCGAATTTTTTGTGGCGTTATGTTGATACTCATGTCTCTCACTTATGCCGACAAGCTCGGCCATTTGGAATGTTCATTTAATTGTTGACAGCTGCTTTGCTTGCACATGTTTTGGATCGTCTTCGATTTTTACCTATTCAAAAATGTGGATCAAAGAACCTGCAGCCACCGTATTCCCCAGATCTGGCCCCTGTGACTTTTTATTGAAGAAATCAGACGATAAGTAGTTTCGATTCCACAATCTGCTTTTCGGTATCTTTATCACATAGATCTACAATTATGTCTCTGAATTATTAATTGATTTCTGTGCATTAACTTTACTCATTTTCACATTTAAGACTCACAGTCCCTCCCGATTATATTCAAAAACATAAACATTCAACAAACATATTAATTATAAATTGATCAAATCGATTGCGAAATGAATTTATCTCGTAGCGAATTAAAAATATAAAAAAAAATACACAGAAGAAGACAAATGACAGACGAGAAACATTCGGCCAATTGACGGACTGACCTATGCGCATGCATACCTGTGACGATGGGATTGGCCAACCCACCGCCGCAGTCTACCAATATTAGAAACACGTAAAAATGAATTGCTGCTGCCACTTTGGTGCACTGCCCATGGCGTGTGTTGTTCGATGCCGAGATTCGCACAAAATAAATTTGCCAACACATGCGAAATGATGGGTCATTTGCAAAACGCAGCAGCGGCAGCGGCAGCGGCCATGCAGTGTTGCAACTTACATCGCTGCATGCAACAGCAATGCTGGCGCCAACACGAATTTAGTGGCAAATTAAAGTTGCTTGGTTGGCAAATGCTTCGAAAAGTTGTTTGTAAAGTTTCAAGCAAAGTTTTTGTATGCCAGCTGCGGATACTTCTGTCATTCTCAATTTCCGGTGATGGCAGCCAACAATTAAATTGGCAGTTAGCAATTAATAATTTGCACTTGTCCGGCGTACTTACAGACATACATGTATATAGCGGTTTTTATGTTCACTTGAGTATAAATAGCTTTATGCAAGCATACAGTGGCGCACACGAAATTTCGTACACTTTTGGGCTTTTGAGTTGTGGATCAATCTCATGTTTTTGGATGGAAAACTTGAAATTTAGTGTGAATGATTATATGAGGAAATGCTACAATCTCCGAAAATATTTTTAGTTATTGTATTTTATTTGACAAGATATCTTCAACAATATTTTGCAAGGATTATTATCCAAGACAATGCCAAAAAATCCAGAGAAATTGTTCAGTTCGGACCACTATAGTATATAGCTGCCATACAAACTGACCTATCACAATTTTGTACTTGTATGAAAAACTTTCTTATTTGACAAGATATCTTCTCGAAAATTGGCATGGATTATTGTCATAAAAAATGCTATAATATCCTAACAAATTGTTCAAATAGGACCACTATAGCATATAGCTGCCATACCAACTGACCAATCAAAATTTAGTACTTGCATTGAAAACTTTCTTATTTGACAAGATATCGTATCGAAAATTTGCGTGGTTTATTGTCCAAGAGAGTGCTACAAAATCCAGAGAAATTGTTCAGTTCGGACCACTATAGTATATAGCTGCCATACAAACTGATCGATCAAAATTTAGTACTTGTATTGAAAACTTTCTTATTTGACAAGATATCTTATCGAAAATTGGCATGGATTATTGTCATAAACAATGCTATAATATCCTAACAAATTGTTCAAATAGGACCACTATAGCATATAGCTACCATATAAACTGATCGATCAAAATTTAGTACTTGCATTGAAAACTTTCTTATTTGACAAGATATCTTCCCAAAATGTTGCATGGATAATGGTTTAAAGCAATACTATAATATCCCAACAAATTGTTCAGATCGGACCACTATAGCATATAGCTACCAAACAAACTAATCAATCAAATTTAAGCTAAAGATATTTTATACTTTTCTTATGCTACAAGAAATGCGCCTGTGAAAGTTATTACAGTGTCAGTACAGCTGGTGTTTTTCCAGATTTAAATCAAAGTAGTTATACGATTTATACATTATTGAAACCATCGCACACTTGTTGAATGAAATTTAATAAATAATTGAAAATCTATCCAAATACTTATCATACCCACTGTACCGTCACCACTCATGCACTGTAAAATAGTGATTTTCTTTTAAATGGAAGTCAATTGTTTGAGGGCGCAAGTACTTCCGATGTCAACGCCAATGTGCGCAATTGCAAATGTCACGAACGCTGCCAATTTGATTAGAAATTTTTCTTGCAACCGTAAAAGAGGCAAGTGTGAAGTGAACTGACAGCTAGCTATAAGTTTTATAGGCATTAATTGTTGCAAATAGCAGCAGTGATGATGGCATGAGCATTGCATATAAGATTTCTTTCATAAAAAGCATTAGCAAGTCGTGAGGATGTAGGAAAGTGAGAGCCACCAATGAATGGAGGATAGATCTCTGCACAATCAACATTATAATTGTGATTGCCGCAGGGACTGTGCAAAAAGTATATGTGTATGTGTGCGTCAAACCAGCGGTCAGTTTGTGTAATTAACGCGACAACTAACTGTACGTAGCAGCAACAAAACCAATGAAAGCGAGCATCACGCTGCGCTTTATCACCACTCGTCGGCGGACCGGAAGTTGTCATTTGATTTTGCACGACTTAGCGTACGACCGACTAATTGCTCTCAACAATTGTCATTTCGATCCATTCATTTCTTCAGCAAACGTTCATTCATACATATTATTAGTACTCGTGTATGTGTGTGTGTGTGTGTGTATAAAATATGTGGCGAGTTTGTTTTGTGAGCGTGTAGTTCAAGCGTGTTAATTGAAGCAAATCATGCCTGGGTGATGCTGATGCTGCGCCAGCGAAAACGGCATTCACCGTAGATCTATAAAAATATATTGATATTTATAAATATGATTCTTTTATGTATAATACTTGTATGTAACTGTTCATGAGCGGCCGCTCGCCTATTAACGCTCGCTCGTCCACAGACATAGTAGCTTTATTCATCATTTATGATTCCATGGAAATGTGATTTACGTATCTTCTTTTGACGTTGTTGTTGTTTTTTGGCTTGCGACATTCAGCGGAAATATGCCAATTTGTGATATTTTATTATTAGCATTAAGTTTTTTACAATTTTTCACAACAGAAACAAACATGCAACGGAACTAGTATGCAAAATTTGTTGTTGTTAAGTGTGCGCTGGCGATGTAGTTGTATACATATGATATGTGCAAGTATATGTGTTTGCTATAAAAATAACGGTAAATATCATCATTAAACTTCTTGTTTTTGTTCTCTGCTAAACGAAAATGCAAGAATTAATAACCCAAAAGCAGAAAACTATTGTATTGTGTTGCAATATCACGGGGGTCTTCTTCAGTTGATTTGCCGGTTTTGTTTTCTTTTTTGCCCTCTTATTGTTGATTGCAGCAGTTAAACGCTTTTATGTGTAATAATCGTTACAATATGTGCCACATAAACAAGTTTTCAAATAGCACTAACTTCGCGCCAAACAAGTCAAAGCTTTTAGTACAAAATATTCAATGAAAGTTACCTCATGAAAATAGTAATTAATGAACTTCTTCTTGGTTGGACAATGGACCGTCTGCTCCATCGTCAACGATTGGGGAATCGGATTCACCATATCTTGGTGTTATGTTTTCACTGCCATTCAGCAGCCTGGAGAAGTGTTCCCTCCATAATTTCAGTATGCTGTAGAAATCAGTCACTAGATCACATCTCGGCGAGTTACCTTCAGTTAGTGGCCGCATCTTTTCGTAGAATTTTCCACCATTACCCCTGTCGACCAGCTTGTCAAGCATACTCACGCGTTTCGGCCTTTTTTTCTGTCTGCAAATGCGTCTAGCTTCCCTATTCAGCTGTTGGTATCCATCCCATCCCGCATGTGTACCATACCAGCTGTTTGTTTTTTTTTTTTTTTGTGGCCTTTTCCGTAAGCCAATGGTTTCGTCTGCAGCTGTACTTAAGGAGCTTGAAATACCTTGCCACAGTTCCCTTATACCGAGTTATTAATGAGTGTTCTCAGAGAGCAGGAGTGCAAGTCGAGTAGAAAATCGTTCAGTTGTCTGTTGTAATTGCAGCTTCTCGACGTGAAATCCTTCTTGTGTTTGTTTTCGTGCCTTATTTGCTACATAGAGGAGGGTGCGTGTCTTCGATGCAACAAGATAGTGGTCCGACTTAATGCTATGACCTCGGAGCGTACTCATGTCTAGAACACGGGAGACGTGTCTTCCATCTATTATAACATTATCGATCTAGTTGGTGGCTTTTCGATCCGGAGAAAGCCATGTAGCTTGATGCATTTTTTTATGCTTGACAGATAAAAAAAATTTGGGCCCCAGCGAAATCGATCAGCCTCAACCCATTTGGGGATGTTTCATCATGGTGGCTGAATTTATCGACCGTTGGGCCAAGGATGTCTTATTTGCCTGCCATGACGTTGAAGTCGCCAAGGACGATTTTGAGATCGTGGCGGGGGCAGCACTCATGCGCTAATAGACGATATCTTTGGTCTCCTCATCGGTGCGTGATCTTAAATCAGCGATATGTTGAAGAACTTCGCTTTGATGAGAATTCTGACTAGACGTTCATCCACCGGATTGAAGGACTCGGCGATTAAGTTTTCGGTCCACCACGAAACCCACACCGAATTTGCACCCCTTTATATGGCCACCCATCCATCGTACTTCTTGGACTTCGGTGATGTCAGTCCTTACTGTTACAGCTAGACAGCGGCAGCTTTGAAATTAAGGGACCGGACATTCCAGGTGCACGCTCTTATATCGTATTCCTTAACATGTTTGCAGTGGTCGTCATCAAAATGGGGTCTCTCATCCGAGGCTCTTTTGAACTTTTCATTAGTTGGTTTTTTTTTTTTATGTGACGGGTCCCAGTACACAAACCAGGGGAGGGATAATTCATCTTCTCACTTTAGCTCACCCTCAAACGAATGTTTTTGGCTAAGACCGGAAGTCGTGTGCTGCTTGAGCCATATGTAAAAGAATCGTTTCTGGCCTTTCCCAACTGAAGGTCTTCAGAGGTATTTCCTCACTTGCGTGTACTTTTACAGATGGCTCCATCTGGAGCTAACTGGTGAATAGTTTTAATGTTATCTTCATAACTTGTCTTTTTCATCAGCAAACTCATTTGAACATTTAAACAAGAACAAATCACTAGTTACCAGGTCCGAACTATAAGATGGATGAATAAGTCCTCGTTACATAGCTCCCGCAGCATCTGGCAAGTCTGGCGATTGCTTACTAATCTTGTCCAATTGTTGACAGTACAAGTCCGAATTAAAACTTTGTCCGTAAGTTAGAAGCTCATAGTAGATGATTTTCACTAAATACATAGGAAAACCTCCCTGACTTGCAATCTTGGCTGGGCCGTTTTCCATTAAGGATTTCGTTAGTGACCCACTTTATATCACCAGTAACCATCTGAATCAGAAACGGATCGATTTTTTTTGCGCAGCTCTTCGCAGATAGAAATTCGGTTTAGGAGAATTTTTTGCGCTACCTCGTGTGGCACTCATACATCGACCTTCTTTTTGTGCTTTGGTCTTTTATGCGATGCTTAGGTTCCGTGCGATCGAAACAGTGCTTATATTACGTTCGAACTTGACGGTTTTCATTAATTTATCGATAGATCTTCAGCATCAAAATTACTGGAACAACAGTGTATCTAAGGATGGTCATGATTACCAGTATTCAAATTTTCAATTTTTCTTGCGTTTACGCTTTTATCGAAGAAAACCTGTAAAATATGGGATATTTTGTCTTCGCTGATGTACTGAATCAGTGCTGAGTCAAGCGATGACGAAACTGGAATTTATTTTTTGAAATCTTATCTTTATAACGCCATTTATCGTAACCAGACCACACTTATACACACGATATACAGATTGCTCCTATCATGTATTAGCTGAATCATGGTGTTGTCCTTAGTAGATCTTGAAATAACTCGAAGATGTGATCCCTAACCTCTTCATATCTTATCTATAAATCTTCATAGGAAATCACTTGCTATTTTAGTCATTAGAAACGTTTAACCAAAAATGCCAAAAAAACCACTTTTGCAAATGTTCAAAAATAATAAAAATCCACAATCACCACAACAATCGTCCCCGGCAGACGCAGCTGTCAACGAGACTATATGTTTAAGCGATCATTAACCAGCAAAATTGTGACACTAACAAAGCGACGAAATTCACACGAGCGCGCAGTCAGTCCGTTAATATGCAAATATGAAGTTGATTTCGCCGTTTGCCGAGACGCGATTTGGGAAATCACTCCCTCACATCGCTCGTGGCTTGTCAGTCAGCGTAGCAACGCGCTGACAGCGGCCAATTGCGGATGAGTGACCAGCTACGTATGTGTGTGCGTGCAAGTAGGAATTTTCGGCGTTAAATGCAGTGGTTGGCCGAGCGCACCCGCTCAGGCGAGCCTTGTGTGGCGACACCATAGCCAAGGCAAAGCTGCCAATGCGAATGTCGCAAGAATTGTCAACTGTCAGTCAGCGCCAAACTGTTGCTATCATTCGTTTTTTGCTTGCATTATTTGTTGTTCTTGTTGCTGGCTGGCATTGTGTGGCACAGCGCTGAGGTCATTAAAATAACTCCATAATCGCCTTTTTGTGGTTAAGTTCAGTATTTTTTCCCGATGCTGCAACTTGGCGCTCCAACGTGGCGCATTAACCCCATTTCCACAGATGTCTGTGTGTGTGTGTGTGTGTGTGGTAAGTGCATATTAGCACACTAAAAATATTGCAATGCGAGTAAATTTGTAACTACACGCTCGTGAACGGACGCGTCGTGCCTTTTTTAGTTCGCGTTGCGTCGTCGTAAATTTTCTAATTTTCCACAAATTTCTTCCCTTTAGTGTCGCCTGGTGTAATAAAATCAATTAAGCCATTTTATGACACTCTAAATGCCACAAATCTCGCCGCTGTAGCTGCAACACACCGCTTCCTGGGTTTTCTGGGCAATTTTGTTGTTGCTGTTCTATGTTTTAAGTTGCTGTCGCGCATTGCCATTGAGGCCATTGTCTGCACGCACCAACACGTGTGTCCGCTCGGCTTTAAAGGGCGAGCAACAAATGTCCAAAACAAAACAAAAAAAAAAACAAAAACAATACAACAACTAACATGTGTGAAATAGAAAAAACTGTGGTGAATTATTTCCCCATTTAAAAAATTCGTTTAAGGGCTATAAAAAATTCAGTTCATAGTCTAGCAGCTACAGTGGGTTAGTTTGGGAAATATAGTGTTCGACAATATTTTTTTTTATTTTTTGTTTTTCAGAATAACATAAAATTTACAACAAATGAGGTTTCGATTTTTCGAAACACACACCTTCCAATACAATGTCTATACATTTTTCGACATTTTTTCAATCAAATAATTATAGTAGATGGTATATGTTTTTAATTGATTTTCGATCAGACCATTTTTTCGAAAAAATGTTCATAGATTTCTCAGAGACAAATTGCGGTATTGTTTGACATAAAATACATAAGCCGCACATACCATCTGATCACATTTGACCCGGACTGACAAAAAGTTACATTTTCACATAATTTTTATATTCTTTACTAAAGCCTTCAATTCCAATTTTCCTTCAGTGAGTTTTGGTTATTTCGGTATCGGCGTTTTTTGAAGCGCCATACGCTAAATTTTTCGACAGTTTGTTCGTCACTTCCGTGTACCCATGTCTTGTTACCAATAAAAATATGTTTGAATGTAGAGTCCTCAGCTCTTTTGGAACCTCTATTTGATGTTGTTTTTGCAAAAGATTCCGCTTTATAGCCAAAATATTACCCAAAACATTAACCAAAATGTGTTGAATCGACCCAAAAAGTTGTTAAGATTCTCTTCTATCTATTTAATGCCAACACAACGATTTTAAAACACTGGTTTTTAACCTTTTCAACCTTATCTACTTCTTCACTGAATGCTTTTTGGTACTCAAATACGTGTTTCCTGATAAAGTAGATCTCCCAAAACACTTCTGCAACATTTTCAATATTTACGTAGCTGTGATCCATCGCAAACGCAAACTTTCACGAAAACTCGTTGTTAAATATTTTCTCAAGGTTAAAATCGCAGAACACTTGGCGTCGTCAGCAAAAACTTCACTTGAACGTTAAAGAGGTTGTATCAATCCAGAAATAACATTTTCATCGATTCGGTTTGCGACATAGTTTTTTGTGGACAACTCCGCCTCATTGTTGCTCAGATGTTTTAAATAAAACAAAAAATCTATCTAATGATCACTCCTTATGATAATTTTTGACAGCCGCTTAATTCAGTCAATTAGCTAATTGTCCGCACTAATATATATAGAGCAAATGTATGGAACTATCCAAAATGCCTATCATACTCATAATAAAAAAAAAAAACCAAACGAAGTCTTAACTAGAAACCCAAAGCATAGTTTTAGGCGCTCAAAAAAGCTGCTTAATTAAGTTAATTAACAAATTCTCTACATGTGAACATATACCAAAAATTTGCTAATTGACTAAAATATAATCCTAATACTATAAAGTTTTGAATAAATTATACATTTTCATTTATACATACTACAGAACGCAGTATTTAATTAAGAAAGCAATTAAACCGCTAATCGTGCAATTAAGTAATCAATACACAATACAAAACTATTACACACTTATCTAACACAGTTTAATAATATTTGAAAAAAATAAATAAGTATATTTTGTTTTGCTTTAAATAAGAATGAAAAAATATTTTTTACTGCTTCTTTGTTTTCATCTGCCCCACTGTCCCCAACCGAGCGCATTTGTTTTAACCACAGCTTCACAATAGCGCTGGAGCTGAGGTTTTATCGCTTTGGCAAGCTTTACGATCTTCCTCTTTGCTGTTTTAAGTGCCTACGCTGGGTCGACCGCACGTCGCTTTAGATCGACGCGGTTATATTGCGGCGCGCTCTGGCATTCGGTCGATCGTCATGCGGAATGCTTGCTTTTTTCACTTCGTCCATTTATTTTATTTATATTATTTTTTTAATGTTTGAACCACCTTTAAAGCCATGTGCTAAATCGGCTGCGTCTGCTCCTTGCGTCACGGCATTCCGCGCCGTCATCTGACTGGCAAATTTTCGCTATTGTTTCGCGTTTCATACGCCCAAATTTTAATGGCGCGAAGAAGCAGCAAAGCTGATCGGTGAATTATATTATATAATATGTTATTTTATTTTTATACCCTCAACAGCTACTTAATTTAGTTTTGTCTGTCTGCTTTCCGTGAGTATATCCGCGAGTATATCACTTGTCTCAGTGGTAATTTGTTGAAACCCTCAAGGTAGGACAACTATAGCTTATTTATGACCCTTCAAACTCACGTCCTTGTATGGAAAACTATTTTATTTGGCAAGGTTAATTGACGATATTTAGCGTATATTATTTTAGAAGGTATAGCTACAAGGTTAGTTCTAATCGGACAATTATAGCATATAGCTGTTATATAACTTGAGCCTTCTAACTTAAGTCCTTGTAAAGAAAACTTTTAAAATTGACAAGATATCTTTACGAAACTTTACGTGTATTATTTTCGAAGGAATTGCAACCATCTCTGAACAAATTGTTCAGATCGGACCATTATAGCATATAGCTATCATACAAACTGACCCTTCAAACCCAAGTCATTGTATGGAAAACTTTTTTATTTGAAGAGATATCTTTATTTATTTGGCATGTATTATCCTCGAAGGAATCCCCACAATCTCCGAACAAGTTGTCTAGATCGAACTACTATAGCATATAGCTGCCATACAAACTGATCGATCCAAATTAACTTATTGTATGAATAACTTTTTTATTTGAGTAGGGTATTTTGGCTTTGGAGCAACCGATAATAATATTTTTTCTTGTTTTCTTTTGTTGTTGCTTTTCTTTGGTCGCCACAGTTAATGTGTGCAATTATCGCCATAATTAAATGTGGCGCACTTTCAGGCGGCGCATGCCGTCAATTAAAATTTAAACATTAAAATTGTTTCAGATGCAGATCCAAATATTTATTTTTGTATTTGTAAGCACTATTTTTAGTTTATAGTTAAAAATATTAGAAAAAACCATGAAATTTCGTTCGAAGTTTGCAAGCAAATTTTTAATTAACCCAAAGCGAACTGAAAATATGTTTTATATAATTTTGTGTTACCTATGTAAGGATTTGTATATGTATATGTTAGTATATGTAATTATCTAAAATCCAATTTTAACGTTACAACGCTGTCCAAGGGCCAATAGGCGCCCACTAAAGCTTCTATTACTTACTTAAAGCGCCAACAACACTTTCCCTTCAATATCCTGATTATCCTCTTAAGCGCGTGTTGTATTTGTGCTTTTGGCAACACTTGTCTACTAGTGGTTGCTGCTGGTGCTGCTGCTGACCAAAGGACACAGCGCAGTAGTAGTAACCCTTACCGTCGAGAAAAGCCAATAAATGGGATTAACTGAATGGATTTATCCGTTAGCCTGTTGATTGTGTGCGGCTTGTCTCTGCTGTTGCTTTATCACACATACGAATGCCACTCATGCCGCGCTATCAACGCTGCTCACACTCGAAAATCTGCTCAACTGATAAGACCAAGACACAGCTATGTGGCTCACTCGCACTTGAAGGCTCGAAGTCAAATTGCTGCCTCAAGCGAAACCCTACTCTTTTTCTATGCGCTCACCAACACACATACACACTCATACAATTTTATATGAAAAGTGACTCAATCAACCGTTCAACACTCGAGGCACACACACACTATCTTCTAACGCTAGTCAGCAGGTTTTTCTTCATTTAATCGCCTGCAAACCATCAGCTGACCACTGGACTATTACTCGGCTCTGCTCTGTCTGTGCTCGTCTGTGTTAGAGTTTTATCATCCCTACCAGCATGCTTTGTCTTTGCAATTGCAATGGAAGACGTTGCACAGTTGCAGTTGCCACAATGTGTGCCCACAATTGCTTGCTAGCTTAAGTCACAAACACTCATATGAATTTCACTCACTTCTGTACTTGTGTTTGTGTGTATGGACGCGAAATCCCTAGACTCAGCGCAGAGCCTCACACACACGCGCAACCAAGCCCTGAGCTGCCGCAGCAATAGCCACAGTCAGCGCACTTAGCTGTAGCCAGCTCAGAGCCTCGAGTCGCGCGCCACTCAAATTCAGTCCGGTTTTGAAATTGTCGCTGAGCGCAACGTTTGAAGACAAACCAATTCTCGTGTGTGTATATGTGTGAACTGTTTCTTCCAACAAACGTCAAGTTCCTAAGTCTTTGACTAAGTAGCTCTGAACGCTCGCAGCAGCAGTCCAGTGTAAGCGTGTATTTTATGAGAAAAACTACAAGTCAGCTTTTGTTGCGCTAAAACGGTGTTTTTTGTGTTGCTGATAACTCTTGTGAAGCCGTCGGGTTTTCGTCATTTACGAATTTTCGTGTCCGCTCTGTGAAAGATTTTTGATAAAAATTAAGTGCAAAAATAAATTTAAAAAAATACAAAAATTTCTGTTTGCTGTGACAACTTAATAAAACAACTAAATTTTACTAAGTCCGCATATTCAGCCAAAAAGTAAGTGAAACTTTAAAATAATTTATGCAAAGATGTTGCCATATTACTTGTATTGTAAAGAATGTTGCCTCTCTTCGAAGCAAACAATAGTCTTAAGTTTCTTGAACGTTTATATTCTTATGTTTCCTGGATCAAATTTCGCTGGAGAAGTTTTACTCCTATAAACAAAGAATTGAAAAAAATTTCTGTTCGCTATTTCAAAAATTGAAAGTACGAGTATATCTATAAATGCAGACGGAAATTAACTTCTCGAACCTTTTTTAAAGACGAAAAGGATTGCAGGATCGATATTTGTTACAGGAAGAGTCGAAATCCATAACATAAAAGTGACAATTAAAAACCATTTAAAAACGGATATTCTACCATACATGACTGATTATGAAAAAAACTAGTTTATTAAGCGATAGGTTTTAAAGTAGTATAAATGTAGCTTTGAACATACATTTTCACACAAAATACTCGGAAATTGTAAATTAAATGCAAACCATTTTATTATCCATCAACAATTATTTTGCCGCCTTCGAAATAATGCCTACACTTTTGAAACCGATTTTTCAGTTCTCGAAACAGTTTTCATAAGCACTTTTTGGGATGGCCTTCAGCTCCTTAAGCTTTGTTTTATCTCTTCGATTGACTGAAAGCGGGTTCCACGGAGCGGCAATTCAGTTTGGGGAACAAGAAAAAATCACACCGAGCCAAATCTGGTGAATACGGTAGTTGATCAATGGTATCCATTGTGCTTTTGGCTTTAAATGCGGTCACAATCGTGGCTCGATGCGATGATGCATTATCATTGTCTATAATCCATGAATTCTTCTTCCACAATTCCGGCCGTTTCTGACGGATGTTCAAGTAGATCTTCTTATTTACCACCTGTCCTTCCGAAACAAATTCATGAAGCACAAAACTTCGAATATTGTTTTAGCGTGTTTTTTTTAGCATAGGCTTGTTTTTTTTTTCTCCATTCCGATGATTGTTAACTTGTTTGCATGTCAAACTCATAAACCCATGTCTCATCGGCAGTTGTAATACTCTTCATGAATGTGGGATCGGAATTCGCTCGATCAAGCATGTGCAAAGAGACTTGTTTACGGTACTTTTTTTTTTTTTTTTTTTTTAAATTCAGTTTATCGAGACGAGTCGAGCAAGAATGCGTCTCAGACCCAAAATATTCACCAAAACCATGTAAATGAACTCGCGAGAGATTTCGAGCTCCCTTGACATCTCTCTAACACCTTCCTGACGATTTCAAAGCACCATATCCTTTACTTGCTTAATATTTTCATCAGTTGAAAAAGTCGAAGGTCGTCTGGAACGAGGCATGTTTTCCACAATCTCTCGTCCGTCTTTGAAGGCTTTGCACCACTCGTAGGCTAGAAATACAAAATTTGAAACAAATTCTATGTTTGATATTTTTACCATCGTAAAAATGACACAACCTTTTCTGAGGTGTACCGGCCTTAAGCAGCTGCTGTAACCAAACTGGTTGGCTCATGTTTGCATATTAATTAAGGATAGTATTACCAACATAGTAAAATATATTTTTTTGAAATGCGATGAATTTAATTTCAGAGTGCAATTTTGTGACAATGTATAATTTTATTTTTACACAAATTCTAAACCCTAAGACGCTACTGAAGTAACCAGCGTAAAATACAATGCGGCTCTGGCATCGCCTCAACTGTTCATTTTGTAATTATTTCGAGTTTCTCATCTATCCGGACAAACCTAAGTTACATATGCTTTATATATGGTCTTCGGTCGCATACAGTCGAAAAAAAGTCTGACGGAATCAATGATTTCCACCATAAGCAAGCTAGCTGTAGAGACCTACCCCTTCAATTAAACAGTTAGTTAAATAATATATAAGGTGATCCACTAAATGTAGGACTATTACCCAACATTTCAAATGAAAATAATCCAGAAAATCATTACAAGATGGAGTGAATAAATTAAGTTATTATTGAAATTCAGAGAGAAGAATTTATCGATAATATGTACGCGTGGGTCTAAAATGGGTAAAGTCAAGCCAATACTTCCTTTAGGCCGCATTTGCCAAATATAGACTACTACCGGTTGACTTTATACCATATACATTATACAATGTGTGAAGTATCTTAATGAAACTCAGCGGCTTTTTCTGTTAATAATATGTGTTGGTCGAGGTCAATACTAGAGACTGGTTTCGACAAGTCTCCTATAAGAATTGCTTTGTTTAGCATACCATTCATATTCTTTTGATACTAATAGGTCTCCTATAGTATCAAGGTTTTTGCACCGAAAAGGGCAAACAATTATAAAGATCATAAAAACAAAAGATTCCACGTATTCTTATGAGTCTTTGATCTGTAAGCCTACATCTGGAAAGCTAGAATGTGGAATTTGGGCGGCAGAAAAGAATGCCTAAAAGAAATCTTGACAATGTACCGGATCTCGCAAAATAGCTGCAGAGTAGCCAGCCAGTTGACGAGAGATTAGTGACGAAAACCGATTGAATAAGAAAGAACGGACAGAATTTAGACAGAGTTGAGGGAAGAAAAATTTGTTCCAAAAAGGTCCTTCTATTATTTAGCTGTAACCCGTTCGAAATACAAAGTTAAGTTAAATCCTTTTACACTACGTATTTTGCAAATTAATTTCTCCAAGTACGCGACTTTACTAAAGCAGAGATAGGTCCATAAAATTTTTGCGGAATCTTTTTTTATACATTGTCAGAAACGCCTAACCGTTTGTTACACCATATATTATATTGTAACTAGCATCGTCATCTCCGCAGAATTTCAACACTCAATTGTCGCCCAGCCCAAATGTACCGCTTATTGCCAGCAGCACTTCTGCATTAGATTTCAATGCCTACCAATGTGCTTAGTTATTGTGGTACATTGTACACCTTGCTTAACTCTAGTAGTCTATTATATACTCCTAAGGTAATCATGACTAAATTAATTACGCTTAAAACAAAGCTTAATTAGATCCTGTAAAGCAAAATTAATTGAAGTCATTAAACCGAGAGCTAATAATGCCAAATGAGCCTTTAAACGAATATCACGGAGATAGCAAACTCTTACTTTCGTTTATTTAATAACCCCATCTTAACTAGTAAATATTGCAAGCTTATGCGCTGTCAAATGCTTCCGTCTGCCCAGTAGACTTCGCTCACTGCTCGAATATTATTCGGCATATCGCCGTTTGGACAACTGCCCAATGACTTCATTCGTCTTTAGCGAGCGCTGTTCCCACAGTTCCGGCAGTTCACTCAATAATTATGCAAATGTTGTGTCCACAAGCGGCGAGAAATACAACAACACAAAAACAAAATTCATGAATGAAGAAGTAAATAAAATAAAAGTCGGCGGAAAATGCAAAAACGGCAGCGAACAAGAAGGATAAGCAAAGCCAAAAGGCAACTGTGCCAAACCAGCGCAGACAGACTGACCGCCACTGCAGCCCGGCAGCTTGAAGACAGTAAGCAGAAGTTGATAGTGCTGAGCAGCGGTGATCGGCATGCATATATATGTCTGTGTGTAAGTGTACATGTGTATTCACATATACGTATGTTTATAGATATGTCCTGGTAATAAAGATCACCAACGCGAGATTAAAAGATTGTACAACAAAATGTGATGTTGCCTACAACAATGTATGACTTAATGTGCGCAAATGCAAGAAGGCAATAAAAGTATGCGTCGAATTTTTTTAATAAAAATTTGATAAAATTTAAAACAGAAAACGAAAAAGACTTTAATAACCTTCACAAATATAAAAAAATCCATACAAAAACTTGTTTTTGTGCGATCATTTTGCATGGCAGCTATATGCTATAATGCTCCTTTATGAACCATTTCTTCCTATATATGCTATAGTGGTAAAATCTGAACAGTTTCTTCGTAGATTGTTCCACTATCTTAGACACTATTCCATGCAAAATTTCGTGAAAATATCTCATTAAACCAAAAAGTTTTACCCATCAGAACTTCATTTCGATTGTTCAGTTTGTATGGCAGCTATATGCTTTGGTGGTCCGATCTGAACAATTTCTTCGTAGATTGTACCGCTATCTTAGACACTAATCAATTAAAAAGTTTTCCTTACAAGAACAAGGTTTGGATCGTTCAGTTTGAAAGGGAGCTATATTTTATAGCGGTCGGATATCGGCAGTTCCGACCAAAGAGCAGCTTCTTGAAGAGAAACTGACGTGTACAAAATTTCAGTGAAACTATTTCACGTATATATATAGAGATAAACGGACAGACAAGTGTACGACATCAACGCAGCTCGTTGCGGTATCCGACGTTTCCTACTGGGTTTTACAAACTTCTTGGGTGCAACATACCCTTCTAAGACTATGAAAACCGAGAAAAAGTGGCCGAAGAATATCAGCAAGTGTAGAGAATGCAACAACAACAATCATAGCATATTAAAAATTATTTGAAATTATGAATGTGGCAATCCAATAGTGCCGCCGAAACTCAACTCCTCAATTGGTGTGTGAAGCAAGTCGAGGTGGGTGGAACTAACAACACATTTCTGCACAGTGCTTATTGTTGTTGTTGTATATATACATATATTTTTTTACTCCCTGACTGCTCTAATGAAGCACACGCATTTTCATAGTTGCAGCAAATATTTTGCTAGTCTGTCAGAATTTACTAACAGCTCATTCTTGCAGCCGACCGAGGCAGGTAAAAGAATGCAACATGTTGTTGTAATTTATATTTGTTTCGTGTCTTTTCTTGCCGCTCCATTACTGTTGTCAGAGTTTGTTTCGCAAAAATTCAACAGTAACAACAACAACATCAAGCAAGTGGCAAGCTAAACTAGAGTGTTGCACAAGCTCCTCATCAACAACATGCCTCCATACAAAGGCAGCAATTTCATTCGGAATGCGCAACACGCTTCCCAAGCGCTGCGTCACTCGGCTCCTCACCCCTGCCTTCCGCTGCTAGTCAGTTCTTACGCGTTTCTTTTTTCTTATCTTGTTTGCCTGCACGTTGCACTTTTCGCAGATCACTGCAAATTTGTCTGCGCTTAGTTTGTGTTGTTTCGCTGATTTCTTTTGGCCCTTCTTCCCGGCTCTTCCTGCGCCGGTCATCTTCTGCCAGCACTTTGCGTGCCTTCCTTTAATTCCTTTTGGTTGCACTGCAAACAAATATATGTTTTACTGTAGTATTTGTTGTTATTATTGTTGTTGTTGATGTGCAAATAACGCGTGGTTGTACAATGCAAATAAAATTTGCAACAAACATTTATTCAACAAGTCAGCAGCAACAAGGAAGCTACAAAATGTTGCCGCCGACCGCTTCTCCGCCTGCTCTACTGTTGTTGTTGTTCCCACCAGTTTGTTCTCTCCATTTCCTGCACTCAATATCTTTCGCTGTCCCAACCATGTTTTTCTGCAGTTTTTTCTTGCTGTTTTGTTGTTGTGTTATATGGTAAATTCTTTGTCAGCTTTACACCTACATACATTATTGTTGTTTGTATAATATTGGCAACACCGGCAAGGCATATTTTTCTCAAAGAAGCGCTTTGTTTTTATTCGGCAAAGTTCTAAGTGAATATTCCACACCACGATTATGTAATATATCGAAACTGTTATACGTTACGGTAGACGGTTCTGCGATCATGATTAACTTTTAAAAAAGATATACTGGCCCTGAAAACAATGTAACTAAACTCAAAGTGATCTAAATGAATTTTAACAATCGGCGATTCTTTTTACAATTTTGAGTTCCCGTAACCGATTTCTAGGAGAACCTAGAAAAAAAGGAGTCTGGCGAAAAAAATTTTTTTTTTGTTTTGGGAGATTTTAGACGAACTTAAAAAATTCTGACAAATATGATAATACCATTTTTGCTCCAAGTGGTGATCCGAACCGGGATTGTCTGCATACACTTTACATATCCACACATGAGAAAGTCCAACAGTGTGATCTTACACGACCTTAGTGGCCAATGAATCGGGCCAAAACGTGAAAAAACCACATCAAACCGTTGATTTTTCCGGATGAAATGGCAGCTCTTGAGTTCCTTCATGTCGCTCTTCATCCCAAATGCGGCACTTTTGTTTTTTTGGGTATGGGTATGTAACCATTGAACTAAAAATAGGCCTCATCGCGGAACAAAATTTGGTTTAAAAAAGTCGATCTTCTTGGAACCTTTTAAGAACCCATAAAGTAAAGCGTAGTCGTTTGGGAAAGTCGAACGACTTCAGTTCTCAGCACAAGCCGTATATTGTACGCTTTCAATTTAAGATCTCGACGTAAAATACACCAAAAGAAGCCGAATCGCCTTTCCACAGTCTTCGTGTACACTTTCAACTACGGCGCTACACTGCATGCTGAACGTAATCCATTCGGTCGAAAATCGTTTGGCACATTTTTAAAATTATGATAGGGATAGCATTCGAACCAGAGAGAAATCTAAAATCTGATATCAAGATTTGACACGAAAGAAATGCTCATTCACAATGTTTGGTTAGTGATAGTTGGATGCTTTATCAGACCCATCATCTTAGAATCTCGCAACTATTCTGTGTATACTCTGAACAAAGGTTTTTGTTCCATTATACAATAGGTTCCTAAGTGTACATTGGGGAGACTATAATTATCAATTCTCTCAATAATTCCATCCATAATCATTCGTTTTCATCTCCACAATCATACAACCAATATCAGCTATATATTATACAGACATATTTAGGTTTTTGAGTATTCACGTAGTAAATTGAACCCTTTTTACACAAAAACCTCTAAATTATTTCATTTATGTTTCACCTTCTGGGTTTTTTAAACCGTTTACGCATTCATGAATTTTAAACACACTCTTCTATCTTCGGGAAATTCCAGGCAGTCTGGCATACTTAATAACTTCCCTCGGTTCAATGTCCTACTTCTTTGTGTTTGCATGCCCACATTCGCAGCTATCGACAGGAGTCGGTGAAAGTAGAATCGGAAAAAAATCTCACTTTTCAAAGTGACAACAAAATTTTACACCAATATATCATTATGCATATGTATATGAAGCCTACATATATTAATATACAAAACTCATGCATATGCCTCTAAAGCCCATAAAAACTTATCAGTTGAGCATCATTAAAGAATCATCATAAAAAGTCTCGCGTTGACACAATATTTATGCGTTTTACATATGATAATAATGCATATAAGCAGTCATATGTGTACATGTATACATGTACATATGTATGTATGTAGGTATGTATGGCTCTCTATAAGGCTACTGCACAGCAATATTAAAACCGTGATTTTCAGCGTTTTTTTTTATTGTCAGCCCAGCAGAAACTGATAAGCGTGTTCCTTCAGCGTGTAGAGCGAACGCTTCGAGTGTTCATGTTTTCTCAGCGACCAACTATTTTTTCGAATTTGTTATACACGTATTTTTAGTTTCGTACTCAAAAAATACTACTCTTATCAGCAAATTTCTAAAAAGAAATATATAAGCATTTAGTGGAAAGTAAAATGCTTCTTATAAATAAATCTGAAATAAATGTTTATTAAAAACGCTGATAATGTGGCGATTCACGAGAATCACTCGAGCTTTCGAAGCAACACACTAACGAAGATTTCAAATTCATTGAGTAATAAATTTAGAATCTTTTCTATCTTGATTTCTTTGTAGTTAGGCCGTAATCAAATTTTATATATTGGAATATATTTTTCACTATTTTTGTAAACATTTTGGCGAATGACCCGCTGTTTTGCTCCAAGGATTATCAGCATAGACTTTATAATTTACATATCCCCTCGGGAAAAAATCTAACGGTGTGATATCACACGATCTTGGTGGCCAATCGACCGACCCAAAACGTGAAATTATCTGCTCATCGAAGTGTTCGGTCAATAATTCCATCGATTGTGAGAAGTAGCGCCGCCTTGGTTTAACCAAATGTTGCCGAGATCACGAGATTCCATTTCAGACATCAAATAGCCAGTTATCGTGGCGCTATAACGGTCGACATTAACGGTAACGTTCTCACCGGCATCATTTTTGAAGAAATATCAGCCTATGATTCCACCGGCTCACAAACCATACCAAACCGTTGTTTTTATCTGGATGAAATGACAGCTCTTGAATCCCTTCAGGTTGCTCTTCTTCCCAAATGTGACAATTTACATATCCACTGAGCCACAAGTGGACCTCAGCGCGATTTTCTTGGAACTTTTCAGAAGCCTTTACAACAAAGCGATGTCGCTTGGGAAGGTAGAGCGTCTTCAGCTGGTACCTTTTCCATTTAAGATTTAGTCGCAAATTTTCTTTAAATTTTATTTTCTTCACTGTGTGCTGAACGTTGTCTATTTGGTCGAATATTATCCGATAATGAATAATGGGTCTCAAGATGGGTGATTTTCGTAATAAACTTGAACGATTTGTAAACGTTGTTCAGGCGTAAATCCTTCCATGATGAAATACCAAACAATACTAAACAAAAATAACATGACGGCTTGATATGATCTTCCAAATAAAGGCTATTGAAAAAGGACCTATAGTTGGATCGCCGGTTATTTAGACAATCATGCGTGGATTGGCTTAACAACGGTAAACCATCTTTGGATCTCCATAACTGTCTGCATTTCAGTCAAAAATATAATTTTATGGTTAGGTTGACGCTACTTTCCACAAGAGAATGAGGACTAAACTTCTTCTTGCATGAAGGGATATGTATGTATGTATAGTATATTTAGGTCGTCGGAGTCAATTATGAACCTGCCACAATTACTAGAACAAATGCAACGACTGAAGTTTGACAGCACTTCTAGGATTCTCCCAAAGAAATTTAAAATTATTTTCTTAGCAGCAAGCAATAAATCACAGTTCCATAAAAATCAATATTCCAATTGATTTCCGAAAATAAGAAAATATCAAAAGACAACTGTTAAGATATGATATTATACTCTTTCAATCGTCAAAACCAAGAACTCCTTCCATGTACGAATAAATATTCACATATTTGTATATGAAAAAAAAAAATACTAAGAATTTCTCCAAGTCCCTTGCTTTTCATCAACTCGACCAACTTTGTTGTTGCTACACTCGCCTGCAACGAAACTCATGTTCAAGTTATTAAGATAATTAATGATGCAGACACCACGCAATAATGTCCACCACCACCGCAGCCAACACAACAACGGCAACACTAACCGAATACATGTAAATTTGTTGTTATATTGCCGAGAGCATTGATCAACCGATCACTTTTGGTTGGTCAGTTGTTTGCTTCGCAAGCTGCAGCATCTGGACTCGCGAGATGTGCCTTTGTAGTAAAGGCCACAGCCAGCTGGCTATCGTCGATGTCGAACTTGCGATCACTACGCGATCAGCAGAGCGCATTTTCCTTTTTCTTCGACCATTTTTTGCAGCCGCTGCTGCTGCAATATCACGTCTTCATGCTGCCAATGTAGCGGCAAAAAATGCCATGTTGCTGTTGCGTCCGCCGATCGGCGTTGGTAAATTGTGCAGATCGCCACTATGATCGCAGTTAGCTTGTTCTACACGCTGTCTTTTGCGTGTAGCTACATTTACACATAAATAAATATGTTTTTTAATGCAATTTTTTTGCTTGTGACGAAATAAAAATGCATTTTTTTTTGCAAACCCACAATTTGCGCACAAAAAGCTTTCAACGATCATATAATATGTAATGCGTCGTCATGTGTTATCCGCGACGATCAATCACTTTGTTACGATCGAAATGAAGCTTTGCAGGCGTTGTTGCACAGGCTTTCCTCTGTCAGTAGTTTTCAGAACGAGTTTCAGTGTGAGCACGGCAAGCCAGTCCTCCTCCGTTGGCTTGCTGTACGCCAACCAGCCAGGTGATCGTGCGCACGCGCACCTTGCTCGTCGCCAAAAGTGATCGCGCGCTGATGAAGATGCTACAATAGATATACTCGTTGGGTATCACTGCATAGTTACAAGTGCTGCACAGGGTCGATCATCTCTTTGCTGATCATGATAATCATGCGGCGATCATATTTTGTGATCGCAAGTCGCACGCTTCATATAATTTTAGCAATTTTCCCACTTTTTTCGCTCGATTTGATTTGATTTCTGCGCAGTTCACGAAGCGTAGCGTAGTGTAAGGCAGACAAACTTGTTCACTTAAGTCAAATCGTTTGAAAATTAACTTGTTCGACTTATCGTTGAGAGTTGATTGATAGCAGTGCAAATAGTATCTGAAGTTTGGTTAAAGTTTGCGAGACGTTGGCATTTTCCAAAGTGTGCTTCGAAGTAGTTTGTCGGGCGCCACTTGTTATTCTCAACTTTATGCGTTATATTTTATGTAAACATTTATTTTTTATTTACAATTTCGGTTTAAAATTATTGACTCATTTTTAATATTTATAGTTCCGTGAATTGGAAGCCTCGTTTAGGCGTTTATAATGCTTATATATAATCGCTTCCATCATATTCCGAAGTTAATACACAATGTAATATTTATACATACTTATGTTTGTTTGTATGTACTTTTCTAAATATTAAAATAATCGAATTTTTTTTTTTTGTTGAAAATTTTGTCATTATAATCCTTATCAATTCTGCCCGTTTAAAAACAAAAGTGATGTTTATATTCCTTAATCAATATTTAAAAAAATTATAAGTATACATATATAGAGATATGCAGACTTTTATATATAGCTTTATTTATGCTGCCATTAAATATTATAAAAGCACTAAATGTAAAAATAAAATTGGAAATTGAACTATTTTCGAATACTCATTAGAGGATTTTAAAGAGCACACTCTAATTTCGATACATTATACCATTAAAAATAACACCCTCAAGTTTTCATTCAATATCTCAAATAATTTTTTAAATACAGCCTTCTAAAATAAGTCACCTCGTAAACCAATAATCCGTTCAATATCAAACTTTTCTATATTATCTAATAATTTGTCATGCCAATTACGAATAAAGTAATAAAAGAGTCTAGCTCGAAGTCTCTGGTTTTAGACTCATAGACTCTAGGGCAAAGTTGTTCGGAATGCTCCGTAGAACATTTCTCGCTGTAATCACTGTACCAATGGAGGAACATATTTTTTAGATCGCATGCAATTTCAAAAATATTTAATTTTTCTACAATGAATTTTACTGTGTATTCTTAAAATGTGGGTAAATACACCGTTAAAATTTCAATAATTTTCTTTAAAACACGTGCTCGCGGCTAGCAATTATGACCGCAGACCTTTACCAACATTCTGAACGTTTTGGCACCAGAAATTTGATTTCGCACTCATGGAACTTCTTTGTTGAATAATTTCACTAATCGTAAAAATAAGCGAAGGCACTTTATCTACTTCAGAAAGACTATCCTATACTTAACATTAATGGTTATTTTGATGTGATATTTTTCACAGATGTCACTAACAATCACACCAACCAGAAAAAAATAGTTCGACGAATAGCTTTTTACGCAAAACTTAAATTAAAAAGTCTTACTAATTTTTGCCTACAGTACTATTGCTCCAAAAAAAGGTAGCCGCATCCAAAAAATAGTTTCATGTTATTAAAAGTCTGGAATCGAAAGATTATGGCAAAAGGGTAGACAAATTTTTAATTCATAAGACTTTTTCATTAGTTTTTTGTATCAACAATAGGGACACCCACTATCGGCAAGTGTTATCACTAACACTTAGTATTCAATATTCAATGTTATGAAATTTTCATTTTCTTGATTTTTATATTTATTGACAAGCACATACATATTTACTTAGAAGTACACATACTTTATTTATGTACATTAATATACATATATATACACATTATATATTATATCACTTCATCTGCTCGTTTAAGAATGCTATTCTGTTGCTTTATATGAGCTTAAACTGCCTATCAAGCATGTGATCATTACACACACATATATTAATAAATATTTTTTATTTAATATTAAATACCTAATAAATGAAGTAAATAAATATATAGTAGATACGCTATATAACGTATTTCATATATGTATGTATGTCAGCGTTTTGTTTAAATAATTTATAAATACTTAAGGCTTATCATTTTCGAAAAGTTGATTTCAATTGGAAGTGGTTTATTTTTGTGCAAAATCCCAGTCATAAATAACAAGCATATGTTTTATATAGCTGTGTGTGTATATTATTTTATTGTTGCCATGAAGAGTCTGATATCGCTGCATGAACAAAAGGATGTCCGTTAATTCCAAAGTTGATTTTATTTGGATTCAACGTAAAGAAGCTCTATATTATAAATTTTTTTTATTTAAATTTTAAATAAATATACATTTGTTCATATATATTGGAGATATCTTTTCGGGGTTTTCAGACAATTCATGTCTTTAATAATAAACTTTAATATTAATGATTATACATTTTTAATTTTTGTTGATAACAATCCTTCGCCTGATTCCGTATCATATTTTTGAAAGACAAAAATATATTTACTTTCAAAAGCAATAAATTATGATAATATAAATATATTTACTGATAAATTTAGAAATTTTAAAAACTTTTTGCATTAAAGACTTCTTTCTTATTCTTATTACGTTCCTTATGGCAAATATTATTTTATATAATAGTTGTCAAACACATTAATACACTCCATTCTTCTATTCTCCTCTTTAATTTTTTACAAAAAAAACCCAAATCATACACCCTATCTTCTTGGTGCTCATTTTAATCCTCAAGCTAGCAACGCTTACCTGCCAAAAATATCCTTTATTTCTTCTCCATATCTTTTTCTTCTAATACACGTCTAAATGTTATACCATAAATTGGCCGAGAACCACATGCTGCTAAGCCAAACAAATGCCAGCTCATCAATAAACTCTAAACTAACCAATTTCACTGCAACAACAAACACTATTAATAAGTAACTGTAAATACGAGTATGTTATATGCTTAAACTGAGCAGTCAAACATCCATCCACCCTTTACCACCCGAAATGAATGACAGGTACATAAAGGACAGTTTACATGAATGGGTTAAGAGCGACAACACGAAGACATCGCTGTGAACAAGCAGCAAGGGCTACACACTGACTACCATCTACTTTTGTATGTCTCCCTGTGTGGTAGTTTCGATGACCATTGACAAATTAAAGTTTGAAAGTAATTGGACAACAAATGGACGAGTAGCTATTTTATAGCGAAATGTTTTTGGAGTGGGTGCCAAATGCCGTTTGAGATTGCAATAGTTTTGTAAGATTAGATTTTGGGATTTTGATTGCTGAAATTAGAGTTGCCAAGTGGGCGAAATTGTTACAAATCTTGAGCATAATTTTGGTGTGGCCAGTTCAAGCGAAATTTTTTGACTAGTTGTGTCTAAAACGTAACAAATTTTATTGGCTGCTTGAGAATCATTTTTGCCTTTATCGTAGTGGTACTGTAAAATATGCCGTATTTTCTCTTTCTTTTGCTCCATGTTTGCGACGCYATAACTCACGAACGACTTAAAAGAAACGACAATCAAGCAAACGAGTGTTGGCGCGTGTAATGAGCTTTCCAAAAAGGTATAGCATGATACGATGCGACGAATAAAACTAGAACTACGTGCTCAGTGACAACTAGCGAAAATACCGCAAGACTTTTTTTACAACCTAATATATGCTATAAGGAAGCCTTTAAAACCTGTACTGCATAGAACTCTATAGTATCTTAGAAGGCGCCTCAGTTCTTCATGAAACTTAACATGTAAGTTTAAAGTATACACAGTCTTACAGTTAAGATCCTGTAACCTTAAAGAGACAATATTGGTTTAAAAAAATTGTGAGAATGATCGCGGATGACAATTCTTTTTACAGGACTTCTCGTACTCTCCAGCCTTTTTAATATTCCTCAAACAATCTTACTTCGAAATGTAAGAGACTCACATAGTGTGACAGCCTAAAAAGTGAATGGCATGGTATCACACTTGACCTTGTTAATGAAACTTGGACTAAATTCACAATAGAAAAAACAACGTTTTTATTCCGCAATAGAGAAGAATTGGCCAATGTTTCTGTGGCCAACGACGAGATCTACATATTCACCGACGGATCAAAGAGCGAAATAGGAACATGAACGAACTTCTTCTGTAGTAATCCATACACAGAAGGTAGCTTCAAACTAAATGACTACAATTCCGTCTTTCAGGCTAAAATTGAAGATACAGCAGTATGTGCTAAGCGGGCATCTGCTCGAATCAGCAGGTGTATATACTATCTAGTGGATAGTCAAGCGTCGATTTAGACTATCTGTAGCCGTAGAAGTACTAAGTCTCATTGCGTTAGGCTATGCAAGTAGACAATAACTAGACTCTCAATAGCTCGGTTAGCATCATCTGGAAGGGAACGAAAAGGCAGACGAGCTAGTCCGCTTGAGGGCAGCTGGAGACATAATTCCACCAAGCTGTCTCAGACTATTAAGCTCCTTTGAGGGTTGTCCGAAGCAATGGACCCTAGAGGAACACAAGCAACACCCCGAACACCACAAAGTTACTATTGAGTAGTGTTAATTATGGACAGATCAAAAAGCTTCGAGGCAAAACGGAACTTAATAACATTAAGGAACCGACACTTAAGATCCCACCTTTAGAAAATAGAACAATTAAATCTCCGGCCTACAGAGGATGCGCGCAAGACGATGAGACGTCGGAATATTACATATCCGAATGTCCAGCCTTCAGCAGTGTGAGGCGGGACAATTCCATGTCTCTCAATACTCCAACTTAAAATTTTTTTTTACCAAATCCACTGAGTTGCTGGATGAGCATTAATTTCATTATCACCCCTGAGTACAATGCTCCGTAATTGCGCCAACTATCCAATTAACTGAATCAACTGAAAACATTAGTTGTGGTCCAGAGCAATTTCAAAAATTTCTGTTTCGAGTACAACGCTTTAGAAGACTGTAACTAAAAAAATATTTGAAATATTTCATAAAAGGAGGAAAATTGGAGAAATTTTTCGATACATAGGTATATTTCCGTTCAGGCGGACATATTAAAGAATTTATCTATTCTAAAAATTGAAATATTTCCAGCTTCTTTAGATAATTTATTCCAGTTGATGTGGCAACTCTGTTCAGCAAATCCACCTTAGATAGGTGTTACAGTATATACGCAACTCTACAACCGATTTAATTAATTTACCTTTACTTGTATTACAAATACCTTTGCAACGGCATGAAATAAGAGTGACAGCTACTCGAAAGGGGTGTATTTGCCAATTACCAAACCTCAAACACACACACACACACCAATACACATGTACATCAACATTTTTATGGTCAAAATCACAACCTGGTTGTTTGGTTTGCCTTCAATAAATTAGACTATTACAATTGCTCGTAATCCAAGTGGTGCCTAGATGAAAATTTTGAGTGTCAAATAAATGAAGTAGCAGTTTTTAGGTGATTTTTATCTGACATTTGGCATACAACGCAATAAAGCACAACAAAAAGCTACAAATTTGCTATTTATTAACATAACTGGGTGCAAGCACTTAGAGATGCTGCTACATGAAATACAGTTAAGTGGTGATCCATAAAAATGTAGTTGGCCATTTGCATACACATACCAACATATTTACACTGCTGACTAGCGGGCTGCTGTGTGTGGCACCTTCATAAGGCAACAAGAAGACAAATTGTACAACTCCTTAACCCGAGCATTTGATGCTCCATGAGTCAACAAGCCAACGCGGAATGTAGCAATAGACCATTATGCTTACATATTTAGTTACTAAAAGTACCACAAAGACAAAAGTGGGTGCTAAACTACTGTAATAAAGTCTCAAAGCGACAGTGACAAGTTTCGCCATACAAAATTAACTTGCAACAGAAGTTAAAAACAAAATATAAAAAAATGTAAAAACACATAAATATCAAACTAAAGCACTAAGCATCGCGAAGACGTTAAAACAAAAATTTCGGAAATATTTTAAGTGTTTTCTCTGCGCAAAACTAAATTAGAACTAAAGCATCCATTAAAGCGAGCATCACTTTAAATTCGGCAGTAAAACTAAAAATTAACACAACAAAAAAGCTAATAACACAAGTAATTACAACAATTACGTTTGCGGCCGTAAGTGCTCGTCGGACCACTTTGCGCAGCGTCTTCTTACACTTGCTCGCGTCAGCTCACCTTCGCTGGCTCAATAAGCCATCATCGCAGCTTCTTGAACAACTCATTTTCAGCTTGTTACCAATTTTTTCGCTTGAAACCGCATCATAAAAATTTATTATGGTTCTATGAATGTTATTTATCTTTGTTTTTTGTGCTGTTCCTTTCATTCATTCTAACCATTATTGCTCACCAAAAGAGGTGTAAAGAACTCGTGAAGACACTCTTGTTGATTGTTAGCCGTCAGAAAGTGTTTGCACGGGTGTGCTGTACTTAGACCCATGTACAGTATTGTAGTAAATAATAATTTTTTAGGAATATTTTTCGAAACTCATAAGCGAATGTACACGAATTTGAAGGAATAATAGTATCCTGTACAACTGCGAACATTCAGCTTTAAAAGCAGTTAAAGTTTTTCGAGGAATTTACATCGATTCCGACCAAAAGGATTGTTGGAACTAAGCGATAATTGAATTAAAAAAGAAAATATGCGATTGCTTCTTTCTAAATTTTGGACCTTGACATATCATACCGTACTGCCTTTTCTTTATTTTTAAAACCCCTTAAAAGATGTATATCGGTTTCTCCATTAAATAAGTCAATATCGGAATACTTTTTTGTGGTATGATGACTTAGTAAACAAGTTCTATCTCTCGGTACATACGCGATCTAGCCCCCAGTTTTTGAAATTTCGATCTGCAATTTCTGCTTCAAGAGCTGATATCTTGTGGGAACCAAGGATTTCGAAATACAATTATAGTCAATTCAGTCTTAGTTATTGCAATTTTCGTTGAAAAGGTTCAGATGCCATACAATCTGAACGGTCGGAATAAAGTGCTTTTATGGAAAGCTTTTTCATTGGGTGAGATATTTTCACGAAAGTCCGAATTTATATTTTTACCTTCCTTTATGTATGACCCTTGTAACGCCATTTATGCAGCGAAACGAATAGTATTTTGAAGCAATCACTCAAGTATCTCTGATCTACCACTATGATTTTCTTAATGATCTTAATTTTTTACACTGTATTTGCAGAATATGTGAACTTAGTGTGGGAACTTACGTATATATTCTTATGTATTTATGTATTATTTTAAAGTGTTAATGTGCCATAGAATTGCTGTTAAGTATTGGCGTAATGCTTGAACTAGTTTTTGGTTTTACTCGATTAACTCCATAAAAGGCGAATTCGTGATTGCTTTTCATACATTGTTAAAAACAAAATAATATTATAAACAAGGTTATAATTTAGTTATTAAATCAGGTTAAAGCGAGGTCTAAGGACTATGAAATTTTTGACTGTTGAAGCAGATTACACAGTATCCGAAAAGTTCGTATTCTTTTAAAGAGAAAAAAATAATTTTTGACCAAATTTGATTTTAATATAGAAAATATGAGACATCGAGAGCATTGCAACGATTTTAAAGATATTTCAACTTTTCAAATACTTTTTTTAATACGATTTGTTGTTTGATGTACTATATATTTGACTTTTTCTTCAAAAAACACCTCCGCTTCTCTGATTTTCTCTCAATATTGCTAAATTTCTTATAAGCGAATATTCTCATACGGTCTGAGAACAGATTTTAGCTAGATTTGAAGAATATAGTGCATGCGCAAGTAATTGAAAGTTTAATACTTGCAATTTTTTCGTGGTTTTCATTGATTTTTGAGACGTTGAGTCAGTTTCTTGTTAGCTCGCGCGTTCCTACATTGCATAGAGTTTTCGAAATATTCAAATTTTCATAAACGATGCATCTAACAAATTTCTTTATTATCTTTGAAGTATCAGCTGTCTCAACCAACTTCATTTTGCAGAACTATTTTCTCCGTAGCAATCTCCTTTAAAAGTTTGCTGAGCTCATCGCCCAGATCTCACAGAACTTATCAACGAATAATAAAGCTCCATGACAAAATACATCTAAAGACTTTATAATTTCAGCAGCTATATACCTACCTTTTAAAATTTAGATCTATGTATGATGTAGATCTATGTATGTACTATAGAAAATATACTATTAAATTCCAAATTCCTCTTAGAAACGAAACGAACCGTTCGACATGCATGATATTTTTTATAAACGAATCACAATTTTCTTTATTTCCTTTTGGTCATATATATTTTTTATCACAAAAAAATATACCTACCTATTTCCCTAAAACTAGTCTCCGCCAACCTAACCTGAGTTAAGACACTCAGTACTATAATACTATACTATACTATATTTACAACAATCTGATTGGATACATATTCATTGCATACATAGATAAATATGTATCTGCACCATTAACAGCTTGGCCAATCACAGGCGTTTGCGCAATAAGCTCTCAATGACAGCGCTCGGCTAATTGTTGTCTAGTAAATAGAGTGAGCGGTGATATGAAGCAGCTCATATATACTATATATACTATATGTACGTAATACTTATGTATATATGTTTGTATATATATATATGTAGTATATATTGCTAATAAAACTATCATTAGTAATAAACATAACTGCATTGTTACTGCAATAATTGCCTTTATACTAGTGCGGCAACTAAGAAGTGCATATCTTGGAGTAGTTGGTTTGTATGTGAGTGAGTACATATAGTATACGATATTAATAACACTTATTAAACACCAACTATGGGCGCCATTTGATTAATAATCCGGGGAAAAACGACTAAACTTGATTTATATACAAGTTGGATGGAAAAAAACGAGATTGGAAAGAATAAGGCAATTAAGTTTTTATAATTTTTGATAGATATTTCTTTAGTATTGCAATAAATGATCATCAAATTTTTGGAATATTTTGCTTGCTATTTTGGTTTGACATCATTCCATAAATTTTCTATTGGATTCATGTCCGGGCTTTGCCTCGCCCCATCCAATAGGGTAAGATATTCATTGTCGAGCCAATGCTTTACGGTGTGCTTCGGACCATTGTCTTGCATAAATTTCCAGTTTATGGACATAGGTGGCTCCATTTAACTTTTCAGTATATCCAAATACTGATACCGCCGGTCCATTTTTACCATTTTGAAACCAAATTATGACACTTTCTCCGCCGAGCTTAATGGTTTTTTGGTATATCTACCTTGTGGATGACCTTCAAATATTTTTCTACTGGACCCATCGTATTTATCTAGGTTTCGTCGCCCCAAACACGTTCCTCCAAAATTGTGCTGTTTCATCTCTGTACACCTTTGCAAATACGAGTACCAGTCGGAACCGGGACCGGAATGGTTTCTTCCTGTTAATTCGTCCGAAACGTTGAGCTGCGTTGAGTTATCTTCTTACAAGCTTTCTGCCCACGTCCACACCATATTCTTCATTAACTTCGATCAAATTTCTAAATTAAATTAATTTTATCATTTTTGTCTTCCAAATAATTTCATAAGTTTTACGATGAACAAAATTCCTTGATTTTTTTTTTTAATATTATCAATTTTATATTGCGAAAACCTCTCTTCCTTATCTCTCATGTCATCTTTCCCCTTTGTGCTGCCCTTTTGTTTTAACTATAACTTTAACACATTATTCATCTTAGTTATCATTTACGTTTTATCAAATTTAATTTCCGGCTTTTCACCACACTGGCCGCAACACACCCACATATTTATATATGCCATCGGAAATTAGTTAAAATATTCATTGAATAACTTCTTGTTAAGCTGATTGACTATAGATTTTTATTTTGTTTTCAAATCCGTGCAAACTATTATCCTGCTGCCAATAAGCAGTTTCGAAATTTATATACACACACATTTGTTAATGTATGTGTGTACTCATGTGCTTTGAATTTATAATTAAATTTAGTTTTCACTACATACCACGTTTCTTAATCCTTTTTGCAGCTATAAACAACAAGCAAACACACAGTGACCTAACTGAAACAGATTTGACAGCGTAAAAGTTGAAGGATGTGTTGTTGGATGTTTCGCACCGCTGTCGATAAACGGAATTGATGAAGAAAGTAAGTAATAGATATATACATACATAAATATTCGGGATTTTTCAGACATAAAGAAGTGTATGTTTCAATATACATTTTAAGAATTAATATGGTATAAGTAACGGAAGAATAGGTCTTTGAAACAGTATTTCCCAAAATAATTGTATATATGCTTTGCGAAGCTTCATCCCAGATGGTGGAAGCTCACTTGATGTTCAAAAGTATGAGACCTTCTTGGAAGCTTTTTCGTGCTAGAAATTCACTCGAGCTGACCATCACACAATCTTCGCCTTTTTCAGAGCAGATTCGCCGGGTAAAGTTCCTTCATTTCTGATATTCCCGTCAAAATATTCGAAATGCTCTTAAACAGCATCAAAGTCTAAAAGGCTATTGTGATCTAACGGTGCCCGATATTTCACGCAGGACATGACCAATGTAAACTTTGGGAAAGCCTGATGTCTCATACACCCTCAATCTGCAATCTACTAATGTTAGACGTTCAACTATTTTTTGAACGAAGAAGAATAGTCGCCTTATAACAGCATTCAATCGATTCTTGAGACGGTCCATTTGGACTGAGTTACAATAACTGTCAATGAGAATGTACTACACGATAGTGTAGTGATCGCACGTACGTCGTACACTGCTTTTCTTCTTCTTTATTGGGGTAGACACCGCTTACGCGATTATAGCCGAGTTTACAACAGCGCGCCAGTCGTTCTTCCTTTTCGTCGTTTGACGTCAATTAGAGATTCTAAATGTAGCCAGGTCCTTCTCCACCTGCTCTTTCATTCGGACGACATGACCTAGCCATCGGAGCCACTGTCTCTTGATTGAATAAAGCTACTAATTTTTTAAAATCTTTGTAATAACACGGATAATTTTGGTCAGTATGACGAATTTATTAAATATCTAGGTCTCACTCCACTGATATTACTCATCTAGTAAACCTTACCTTACCATTAGAAAAATTCATACAAGTGGAGCATATTAAAATTTCCTCCGCAGGGTATTCTTCTCTAATCCACACAACACTAGTGGGCCTATCACTCACATACATCTATTTTCTAAGTAATTTCACCAAAAACTGTTTGCAAAAAAAGAATCAGTCAGCATTTTTGCAATTGGTGTTGGTGGAATCTTCTGAACACGTCCACCAGCTATCAGTTGTAGACCAATAAAGCGAAATAATCGCGCGGCTTGTGAGCGGCTCGGTGCAGCTCTATGGTTTCAAAGGCAAGTGGCCAAACGCGGAAAACCGTGCGCCATAGACACAGGCAGACAGACAGACAGCAAATAAAAACTCGCTCGTCACCGGCGAACTAGATCGCAGCGCAGCGATAGAGGCGTGTCTCTGGCGTTCGCTGCAAAACACTGTACTGCGCAGCCAGCAACTGGTAAATTCGAATTCGAATTCGATTGGAGCCTGTGAGCGTGCGCATGCCCGGCTAACTCTGCTTTGTTTGGATACAATGAAATTTGAAGTTTTATAGCGCGACGCTGTTGCAATGCGCCTAACTAACTTACTAACCAACTCAGTTGGCAATAGACATGGACGCGGTTGGCTGGGGCCGAATGATATAAATTACAGTTTCAGCCTGGCGGCCGCCTGCTCCGGCATGCCCCGCGCTCGAGATCGCCACCCGCTCGGGCGAGTTTACTTTTGGCAATTTTATTTTTATGCTTTATTGCGGTTTTTATTTTATGTACAGTAAATACACCGTATTCAAGCGTCTTTAAAGATGCTGTAAGGTTGCGCAGGCGCACACCACCGCCTGCCTCCATTCCAGTTGTGTTTGTGGGTGTGGGTATGCGCAAATATTTTTTGTATAGAGATAATTGTAAGGGAACGAGGCTGTGTTGCCGACATTAACTAAAACTTGTTGTTATTGTTATTGTAGTTGTTGCTGTATCTGTAGTAGTGTATTATTTGTTGTAGTTGTTGTTGTTGTTGCCGTGCGCTATACGCGGCTTGCAACGGATGCGCTGGTTGCCAACAACGACAACAACAATAACTCACTCCTTGAAGTTGCCAACATTATTGTTGTTGTTGTTATTTACTTTTCACTCTGCCAAGTCGAGATCGGCGGAGAAGCGAAAGCCGGAAAAAGTCACTAACCACGTCGACGTAGTAGCATACAATGAATGACTTTTGTTTGTGGAAAATTGAACAACAATAACAAATGACAACAACAACAGCTGCTAAAAGAAATTATTATGAGCGGTTACATGGAAAAGGAGGCGTTTGGCGGCACATACATATGTATGTTTCGTCGTTACTCTCATACACTACCATACATACATACATGCTCCTACCTATCACAGTTGTTCTTGTTGTTGTTGCCTCTGTAGTTTGCGAGATTGCAGGCGCGTATTGAATATAAATGGCAACGCGTTTGCGCGTTACAACTATTTTAGACGCTTAGTCTTTGCCAGCAATTCATATATATGGTATTTAGAGAAATTGTACTTACAACAACATATTTGTAGTACAACTAAAACATTTTTATTGCAACATAACCTCAACAATTTCATATTTGTTGGCATGCCAAGTATGATACCTGGTCCATTTTAATGCAGGGTAGCACCGTGGTATCGCCCTCCATAATTTTAAAATTTTTGAAGTTTTATTTACCTTAAGCAAGAAAAGAAACTATATACTACAGCAGATCGATTGTTCACACAAAACATCTGAACCTGAAACAGCATAAAAAGCATTTTGATAAATCGACCCTAATCGGTCCATTTTACCAACACGTCGACCTAACCTCAATAACTTCTTCTTTTTTTTGGCATAAAATCAACGAATATTACATATACTCCTGTGATATCGGTCCCGCGACAGTCAGGTCTAAATAAACGGAACGGACCCGTTTGTATTTCTAACCGAGGTGAGAGGCCAGAAGGCTTACGGTGAAACATAAGCTTACGAAAGGTACAAGACCTTCAATGACGGTCGAGAGAACGTTAAAGATATGCCTCATTACGGACGGCTTTCGGCGTTATCAACGGCTGAATATATCAATAAAGATATGGGGCTTGAAAATCATCAGACAAGTTTTAGAGAGATGACAAGAGAGTTCGACAACTCTCGAGGGTCCGTTCGATGGATTTTGGTGGATATTTCGGCTATGAAACACGTTATTGCTAGATTCGTCCCGACAAAGCTGATTTTTTTTTTACCGTAAACAGGTCTCTTTGGGACAAGTTATTTCAGCAATGCTTTCTGCCGCTACAACAACATATATATATTCCTCTACTCATATAATTATATTGTATGGCTAAGTTCCATAAAAATTATTACAAACTATATATAAATTAACAAGTTTAGCATCTATTACAAAAATTAAATACCCAAAAATGGCATATTTTCTCGCCCAAAACCCACTGTGCCTCGCGCTATTTGTATTTCTATTTCATACCCATTTTTAAATAGCAATTTTTCCGAACCGTTTATATTGGCTTGTTGCATAATGGCTTGGGCTCTTGGGCTCTTGAGCTAGTGGGAGTGTTGCAGGCGAAAATCTCATAAACCATAAATATAGTACTAAAGGTACTACAGTACTTCATACACACACGCAACACTACATGCCACCTCCACTGAAGCACTTAAAACGCTTCCAAACACCTTCAGTTCCACCATCGGCGCACGAGCGGCATTCAGCCTGCCGCAATGCCTGTCTGGGCGCTCGCCCGGCTTGTTTGATTTAACGACTGGGTCGTCTGCTGTTCGCGCGCTTGGCATTTTTGCCCTCCTCTCAATTTTTATTTTTATTTACTTGAGTTTTTAAGACAATTGTTTGTGTTTGTTTTGCTGCTGGGCCACATTGGCCTGTTACAACTATTTTGAAGGTGTTTCCGGAAATTTCGAATTTGTTTTAAAAATATCTACGCAATTAGTGTTGGCAGCGCAAATTAGCCCGAAATTATGAGATATGTATGAAGTGCGTGCCGAAACACCCATACACCACCTATGTATGTCAATATATACACCGTATATAAATATAAATATATAGAAGAGTGTGTGAGATGTATCTTTGCATAATGCCCAAAAAGTAGAGCAAAGCTTAGKTCGTGTATACGACACTTGAATAGAATTTGAATATAGTACGTACTCGGCAGATTTCATAAAACAGATAAATGATTTTTTAAGAGCACTAGTAAATACATTCTTTATACATTACGACAAAAAAAGTACCCGGGAATTGTTACAATAAAAAATCAATAATTCATTAATATTTATTTTGTCGCCATCAAAGTAATATCCACCAGATGTAATACACTTATGCCAACGATTTTTTCCAGCCCCCGAAACCCCTTTCTAAAGCTTATTTTTGGAATGGCCTTCGATCGACTGTAAACGGGTTCCACGCCGCGGCTGTAAATTTGGTCACAATTGTGGCCCGATGCGATGGTGCATTATTATTGTGTAAAATCCATGAATTGTTCTTCCACAATTCTAGCCGTTTTCGATGGATATCTAATACAAACGCCTCAACACGTCCAAATTGAACTCCTTATTAACCGTCTGTCCCCTCGAAACATATTCATGATGCACCAAACAAAAAATATCAAAAAAACAATGAGCTCCACCGTGATTTTTGAGCGGCTTTGGCGTAGTTGTATTTTGTTTCGGATCGTTTTTTCGCTCCATTCCGATGATTGTTGACTTGTTTGCATGTCAAACTCATAAATTCATGTTCTATCGGCAGTTATAATGCTCTCCATGAATGTGAAAAGAGACCTTTTTACGGTATTCTTTTTGAAACATCAGCTTTATCGGGACAATTTGGGCAAGAACGCGTGTAATACCCAAAATACTCACCAAATTCATTCGAACAGACACGCCAGAGATGTTAACCTTCTTGCTATTTCTCTAACTCTTGATTTTCAAGCACTATGTCCAACACTTTTTTTTTTAATATTTTCAACACTTGACGATGTTGAAGGTCGTCCAGAGCGAATCATGTCTTCAACTCACTGGAGGAGAGCGGTAGTGAGCTTTCGTAGAGGGTTTGAAACTGCCATCAGCTCGAGTTTTAGGCTTCCTGAGCACTGCAGCGTCTTCCTATCGGAGTGACTACCATAAAGGCAGCAGTATATCTACTTCTCGGAATAGTACGACAGCGATAATAGTCTTAAGGTCGCGCATAAGACTAGTGAAAAGATTTCTAGACTTATTATTGTTTGAACACGTACTTCAGTCTAGATAACTGTAAAATTGGAGCAGGCAAGAGCTACAGTCCAGCTCAGACAGCGTTGGTCAACTACTAACCGCTGYGTAGTAGTGAGATAATTCTGAGCGGTAGCTTAGTATGGCTTTAAAGATATTAATTTTTATTAGCCTTTTCTRAGATTTTTATTAAAAAAATAGCAAATAATTTTTCTAAAAAATACGCCTTCTTTCGTAAAAGTATTTTAACCTTTTTTATTTTTTTACAAAATTTTCCACACTCGCACTCAACAGACCGAAATATTTAGACATTTCGCAAAAACAAATGGCTGCGGGGCGACAGTTAGACAGACAATTTAATTGGGTTTCAGTGCGCATGCGAATTGCTTTCTGTTTGCTTGCTACCTTGTACTAAGACTCACTCGTAAAAACAAAAGCAAAAAYGCGAGAAGGAAAAGTAGGAATTTGTTTTAAAACCAATTCACATGTGTACATTTCTCGAGCTGCCAACACTTTTGCCACAACTTGTGTCTGAGAACGAAGTGTCTGTATTTGAATCTCTGAAGTTCGATCGAGTCGAAAATTCGGTTAGCGAAGAGAAGGGCCAAGGTAAGAAAACKGTGTTAGAGAAGCGCCTTAAAATGTATGTAGTAGCAACTGGTTTAATTCTTTTTTTTTTTTTCTGCTAATTTTTACCTTTTGTTTTGTGCAGAAAGTACCATTTTAGCATCATTGAGAATCGTGATGTTCCAGTAAGATTTTTTCGGTTGTTGTTACATACTTTGCATGTCACAGTTGACTTTGTGCCTTSCTTGTTGCTAATGTTTACGCTTGTTGTTGCGATAAATGAAAGTCCTAAATTTACTGATCGCACTTTTATTTTAACTCATACTTTAACTCATACTTTGTTTTAAACGCTCTTTTGTTGTATAATTGTGGCTAGTGTGAAACCCAGCGGTTTTCTATRGAAAAGAGGACTTAAATTTTATTGGCCTTGAAATTTGGAGAATTTCCATAAGTTAAGTATCCCAAGTGTTTCCGAAAGTATATTAAGAAGGAAAACGTCCAATAGAGAATCGGAATCTGMGCAATTTTATATATACATATACTATATATAACTCATACACTGACCGACAAATTCAGCATAAGATTTGTCAGAAAAACGAATTATATGTAGTATATGGGTGTGGAGGTAGTATCGACCCCATTTTATCTATTAACTACTATCATGTCACATACTACAAMAAAGTGTTCCTTGGATTTCAWTAAGGTACTTCACATATAATCACCAAATTTATGGAGTAAAATCAGCCGAATKTTTTAAAATGCTGRTAATAGTTATATGGGGGCTAGGTCAGTTTTCGTCCAATTACATTTCTTTTAGACACAAAAATACGCTRTTATGAGTAAAGCATGCTCTGTAAGTTTCATTGAGATAACTCAAATATTGGCCGAYWTAAGCGGTATAAAACAACCTAGAAGTTCGAAAATCTTTWTATTAGGTATATGGAAGCTCAGGGAAGTATACTTCAACACTTTTTTATACAAAAGGATTCTGTCTGAATTTCAATTGTGTATCTTACATATTGACCGATATTTTGGGTAAAAATTCATTATAGATACTGGGGTATCTGGGGCTTGAACAGTTTTGGTTAGATCTTGGACAATTTTTGGTCATAAGGACAGAAGAAAAGTTTCCAAACTTTTATTTTTATTTATTTATTTTTTTTTTATATAGTTTCTTCCTATCACCCTGTAGCCACTAAACACTTCTGAACATTTGCAATTTCTTCACCATATTTTTCATTTATAYTAGCTGTGTTGTTACTTGTCTGTTCAGTTGTAGCTTGTTGTTGTTTTCCTCCTTTGTTTGCTCGAAGGTGCAGATTTGTACCACTGCAATTTGTAGGAGATTCATTTGATTACGAATGCGATTTGCGATTTGTGTTGATCGTGTAATGTTTACCATTTTATTTTACATGCGCTTTTTATTTATCTAATTTTTTTTAAATCTTCTTTCAAAGGCATGCGATTTTCCACCTTTTMCACACTTTCATTCGTTCTACCTTAGAAACGCTGCTCTCAGCTGCATCCTCCACCTTAAAATGGAAACACAGGCACATATTCCTTTACAATTCTCGCAGGTTCTTCAGAAAACGAGTCAAACAAACAAATTCAATARGAACTATTTACTTGAATAGCTTCCAAATTGGGTGGAAAATGAAAAAAGAACGTCTTCAACACAATAAAGCACGTGAAAATGGCATAATTTAGAGCCGCGCGTCATGATTAATGATGTTCAGTCTCAACTGTTGACATTGACAAGATCATTTCTTTTCATTCGCGCTTACATACGAACGATTGCATAAAAGGCAAGATCTGTGAATGAAGGCCGCGGTCAAGAATTTTCTGCAGATGTTTGTCTAAAAACTTCACACTTTTGTTATTTTTTTAATTTCTTATATATATATATTTTTTTTTAATTTTTTCATATCTCATTCAAAATTATCTTTAACTCCACAGTAGAGTCAGCTGTACCCGAGAACTATTATATTTGAGTGAAGGAAAGGCACTAAGCACTAGCCAACAGAGATTGTTGTTTCTAAAACTTCATATTGTTGCACAACTGTAGTGAAGTGAGGTAAAATGAGTGCTAGTAGTCATCAATGTTCGGTAGTACTCATGATGGGTGAACGTCCGGCAAATGATATTGGCTTGAATTTTTTTGAATAAACAGCGGGACATAACTACTATTGAAATCTACTGTATTTCGGATAATTACTTATTATTGATTTGAAAGTTATTTTTGCATATTTTTGCAGTGGAAAATACAGCAAATATTTGAAATTTAAGGCCTTTTGAAAGGGAGTTTGACACTGTTCTATTTTACCGCACTCATTAAATATCTTGAGAAAATACACTCGGCGAAAAACAAACCCACGCACTCTACAGAGTGCTTTTATATAGCCCAAAACTTAGATTCATATTATCATAAGATAAACATCCTTTTTTTTTTTTTTTTTTTTTTTTTTTTTTTGAAGGAGAACCACTTTTATTTAGTTTATGTTTCAAGCATTTTCATATAAAAAAACTTCTAGTTTAACAGGTGTTATAGTGAAAAATGTAAAAACATACACATAACAAACCTCGGAAGTAAATTTTGTTATGAACAATAATGTAATTTTTAAACAATTTATTTGCATATTTTATGTTTTATATGAATTTTATTCAGCAATATTTTTTGGTTTTGTATTCGATTCAAAATAACATATTTTGTATAAAAAAAATGCTTAGTATTTTGAGGAACACCCCCTACTCCTAATAAAATCGGCTACTTGTTTAGACATGGATTCAAAAAAGCGTTGAAGATAATCTTCATACCAATTGAGCGATCAAAATCAAGTTCTTGTATGGACAAATTTTTCCTTTGACAACCTGTCTTCACGAAATTCGAAATTATTATCCAAGACAACGGTATAATCTCCGAACGAATTGTCCAGATCGGACCACTATAGCATGTATCTGTCTTTCAAACTGACTGATCAAAATGCAGGTACATACGGATATGTATGTAAGGCTTTTCATCGCGGTTTCTCCTTCTCCAGACTAATATTCTACTTTTATTCACTACCAGCTATTATTTATYTTCATTTTGAGTCATGGATTCAAAATCGGGAAATCATAAAATCACTCTGATCCTTAATATGAAACCAAACGCGAATATTTCTTGAAAGTGTTTTTATATAGGAAATGCTGCTTTTGTAAGTAAAACGCTATTAAACGAGCAAAAAGAGCTGCTCAAACGATCAAACATGAGAAAAAAAAAAACTGAAAGCGCAAACAACAATAATAACAACAAGTGCATATTAAAATCGAATAAAAACGCCGCAGTAGCATTTGTATTTATTTATTATTTCATTTTATTATTGTTGCAACGCTTATCGTGTAGTATGACAGGCTATCCATAACTAAGCGACTAGAAATTTGCATGCCAGCAGCTTTTATGCGGATGCTCATACTTACATAGAKATACAACATGTCTGTATATATGTATATAAATACAAGAAACATATAAAATAAGAAATAAATAACAAAATTAAACTACAATCAAAATAATGAAGAAAGCAACAAAACAGCAGCTTTAATTTCATGAGAAGCCCAAACTAATCGCAGCGACAACAAAGCAGGAATCTGCGCATGCTCAACACACAAATGCAAGTTCGTCGCGAAAAGATTTACAAGCAGCTCGCGGCAACACAACAAGCGTATTTGTGCATTCCCGCACCAAAGTTTGGCCAAAAACGCCAAACACACAGCAGCACTGCAATGCAAAATCAGCTAGCAACAATAACAACACTGAAGACGACAACAACAATCGTCACAAGACACAATTTATAATTGGCGGTTGATGACATCCTTTTCGGTTGCTGATACCAGTAACAGCGGCACGTTTTGGTGCCACTGCTGTTATTTTTGTTGTTGTTGACTTTTTTATTTTTCCTCCAGTTTTTTTCCTTTTGTTGTTATTGCTCGTGGCCATGGCCAAAATGTTGCAGTGCAAAATTTATTTACTCACCGACCGGCCGCCAAATTTTGCGGTGAGGCTGTTGCAAGCAGCGGAAGGAAAGAGAGGAGTTGGAAACTTCTTTGAAATGGGAAACAGGCGCATGTATGTGTGCGTGTGCTAATTTGTGGCAATTTCTAAGTGAAAATGACAGTTTAGAAAATTCGATATATTTCACCTGAATTTTTTGTGCAAATCCAAGCACRCAACCACTTGTACACATACATATGTACATACTTAGTTATAATGCGCGTTCTAATTCTACACATTTACATTATATGCGCCACTGCAGGCCTTTTGCATTTTTTTTCTCACTTTTCTGCCTCCTTTTGTTCGCTAGGAATTTTAAATTCTTCACTCATTGCATTCATTGGTTCCGATTGAAATTTGAATTTCATTTACTATTTACATATTTGACTTGCAAATGCAAAGATTGTCAAGCTARTTAACATAAACGGCTTACAGTTGTTGCTTCTTGTTGCTTGTTGTTGAATTTGTTGTGCTCATAGCTGCTTSCTCGCGGCCAGCGATTGCAAACAAAGACTCCAACGAGCGAAAACAACAAAACAATGAGAAGTGCCAGTTAAATAACAACAATGCACCAAAAAATTAAATAAATGAATGGAATTGAATCCAATTTTTTGTATAATAAAATTAAAATCACATGCAAAGAGAGCAGCACAAAAACAACAGTAACACGAGCGAATCGTTACAACAATGGCCACAATCATATCGCCATTTCCATATCGATTTTATGTTTTTATGTTTCTTCTTTGTCTTATTTTTTGAGAGRTCGTCATATATCGCTCATGAATTCAATTTTAATTAATAACCTTTAAAATTATTTATATTTTTAAACATAATGATTACTTCATTTGTAATGTGTGACGTACATTTAGTGTCGCAGCAACGCCAACTTTTTCCGAAATTCGCTCGAATAATAATAAATGAACTTTTTTGAACATATGGAAATAAAATTTTTCGCGAACATGGGAATGTAGAGCAGTCCGGGTCAAATTTGATCAGATGGTATACACATTGTGGCAAAGAGTGCCCGGAAATTGTAAATAAAACGCAAAATATTTAATTATTCATTACTATTTATTTTCTTCCCTTCGAAGTAATCACCACCATATGTAACAGACTTATGCCAACGATTTTTCCAGTCCCAAAACACTTTTCATAAGCTCTTTTTGGGATGGCCGTCAGCTCCTTCAGCGAATTTTGTTTTATCTCTTCAATCAACTGAAAACGGGTTCGACGGAGCGGCAATTTCAGTTTGAGAAAGAGAAAAAAATCACACGGAACAAAATCTGGTGAATACGGTGATTGATCGGTGATATTCATTGCGGTCTTGGCTTTAAATGCGGTCACAATCGTGGCTCGATCGTATAAAATTCATAAATCGTTCTTCTGCAATTGCGGCCGTTTTCGTGGGAAGTTCTTACACTAGCGACCAAATAAAAACTTATTGACCGTTCGAAACAAATTCATGTTGCACCAAATCACAAATATTTGAACGGCTTTGGCGTAGTTTTTATGATTTTGGCTCGTTGTTTCCCACCAATCCGATGCTTGTTGACTTACAAGGTTTATTCCAAAGTAAACAGGACTTAAAAAAGGTTTTTTTCAGAGAAATCAATTTATTTTATTCAAAAAAGTCTCCTTCTGCTTGAATACAGCTGTTTGCACGATCCAAAAGCATGTCGAATGAGTGTTTTAGTTCGTTGGCCGGTATGGCCGCTAGTAGACTGATGCAAGCCTTTTGAATACCGTCTACGTCTGCATAACGCTTTCCTTTCATGGGCAAATGCATTTTTCCGAAAAGAAAAAAGTCGGACGGTGCCATATCAGGTGAATACAGGGAGTGGTTAATGGTTAAAATGTGATGAGATAAATCCCGTGATCACGGATTTTGATTGGGACACATGTTGATCGTCATTTATATCCTCACGACCACTTTGAAAACGTTGAAACCACTCATGTAAAGATTGTTTGCACGAAATTGGCTCTCAACAAAGGCGGTCRAGTTGATTCGTGTCATCGCAGTAATTATTAATAGAATTTACATTGAGCTGGCTTGTTGGTTGAGCCATAATTTYATCGGTTCATACCTTACAACTGCACCGATCATAATCAATGTCCCTAAGGATGACCATCTCATTCTTCTTATAAGTGCTTATGCCATTGACTCGTGTCTTGATCAAACTTCCGGAAATGAGTTTAGTTTCTAGTTAGGATACTTACATTCTGCTAACATTTTTCGGCGGGGAAAAAATTGTCTCTATCAAAATAAACGTTAGTAAAATCACGTATGTATATGTATGGATTTTTAATWACAATTTTTTATTTCTGTGGAGACCATTTTTTTGAAATTTGTTTTTTTTTAATTTGTACATAATAATAATAATGGCTATTTTATAAGCTAAAGCAATAACAAAAATCTTGACTARATAAGTTCTTAACGTTAAGGGTATATGAAATATATATTAATTTATGGCAGAAAGCAAAAAAAACGTGTTATTGTTTTAATATTGCTCTTTTTGTTGTACTTGCACATGGTTATGCTCTGTTATTTCAATTATCATATTATTAGTGTCGCAATCGCAATTGTGATTCGTCGAGCGGTTTTTATGTATAAATGTTGATTTATTCAATATTTGCCTTGTGATTGTTGTTTTTATTAAAAATAATTGTTAAAATTGTCATTGGCTACTGTTGGTGTGTTCTTCGAATGATTGCATGCATTGAGGGGATTTTTTTTATGTATTTTGATATTTGTGGAATTTTTTGAGCAAGCGATATACATACATACCTACATACTTCGTTTGCTCGTGCACATTTTTGCAAATCATCTATATATGTATATTACACTTGCAGTTGCTATATTCAGATATTTCCGATGGCACTTTTTTTGCATTCGGACCTAATTTGTGGGTTTCTATAGAGAGAATTTCATAGATCGCCTTTTTTAATTTGGGATTTATCAAGTCTAGTGTTGCAAWCTGGCAACTCACAACCTTAACGTACATTTTGAGATTTTTAATAGTATACATACTAAGAATGATTGTGYTGTTTACAGTAACTTAAAATATTCATCTTGGCCAAAAAATTTAATTAAATTGCAAACATGTCCACCAATTGTTTTTTACAACTTTCGACGTGGATTAACTCGTCAAGAGTGCATCGATGAACCCAATTCAAAATTTGCCGATGAAGCTCTATCAAGAAAAAGTGTTTATGGATAGTGTGGKGAATACAATCGATGTCGGAGATCACTTCAAGAAACATTTCGGGAAGTTCGTTCAAAACTAATTGTTGTTCGAACAACTATTGATGCTGTGGGCGAACTAAGAGATAAACGTTTTTCGAGGCGGTTGATACGTTCAAAARGGATGTTGTTGAGATACCTCAATCAGAGTGGCAAAAGTGCTGCAAAYGTATGCAAGAAGATATAGATCTCAATGGAAAATATTTTGAAAAACAACAAAGCGATTTTCGAAGTTTAATATCTGTTTTTATTGCTTTGTAAGTCTGATAAAATGAAAATAGTGAAAATTATTAAATTGCTTCGAAAATGTATTCTATTAAAATCCTCAAAATTCGATTTCTCTCAGCCCATTACCAACTCACACAAAATTCTCATACAAAAGCAATATACAATAATTCTTTAGACACGATCTCACTTATTCCACCTTATGAACACTTTAATGAAGCTATTAAAGTCAAACTCGCTGCCTATGAACATTCATCTCAAATCGCCTTTTCAGCGCTTATAAACTGAACGAACTTACAAGTCGTCCGAACGTGATTCGTTATTCTGGGAATTAGACGTCCTCTACTGCGCTCTCAGTTATAATGGGTGTCTGCTCCTTACTTTATTGTAMATATGTATATCTATGTATATGTAGCCTCTTATGTAAGCAGGCGCTTTATATAGCTGCATATGTTTGTTAATATAAAACTGCAATTCAATAACGCAGTTAATAAATCATTTGACAATATTATTAATAGAAATTATGCATAACCGCCTGACATAAATTGCCAATAAAACTGGCAGTTGCTGTGAATAATTGATTCGGATTTTTCACTTGAGGTGTTATTTACGGCCGCAATGGCTCGCTGTGCCATACATATTAACTTAACATATATATATATATATGTATATATAATTATATATTTAAATATGTAGTTGTATGTGTGTTTATTGACTGTTGCTCGGCCAACGGGACGTCGGCTAGTTAATGCGGTGTTGTAATATGAGACGATTGGTCAGCGGTGGCTAGTTGGGCTAGCTCGCTGGCTGATTGGTGTGGTGGTCAAATACCAACGTAAAGTGAGAGTAAAGTTGAGACCCCGTGCGAAATTTTATTTTTTTTTTCCATTTTTGAAATGCTTACTTCGTTCATGAATTTATTTATTTTATTTTCTAAAAATATTGCACTTCAATAAAAAGCAATGAGATACATTTAGTATATTTTTTAAATATTTTCAAAATACACCATCAAATTTTTGAAGAAAAAAATTTTATATTTTTCGAGTTACTTTGACTTTGACTACCACAAAAAAGTACTTAACTGCTGCCATGATTCCTTCTCCAAATACAGAACTACACAAAACGATATTTTCCGTACAATGACTAGTCGAAAAAATCAAAAAAGTTGAAGTTTACCCAAAATTTGGCTCGTTTGGATTTTTTCCTTGTATATAGTAGATAGTAAATTTTTATCAGTGAAATATAAATACATAGTGTTTATAAAATGTTCGCGGTTATATCAAAAAAATGCCACAAATTGACTGATATCTCTAAAGGGCATATAATAGATATCGCAACCGAATCAACGTTCCAAACAAATATTTAGCATTTTAACATTTGGATTTACGATACAGTAGTCTTTCTGTAGCAGATTTCATAATAAAACTTTATAAGAAGTGTTCGTTTGCCCGGAAAAATAGATTCTTGGAAAGTACAAAAGACGACAGTTCTACAAGACAGACTCATCCGACGGGCTCGYCTACTGGATCGTTTTAAATCCTCGTTTAAAATATTAAAAAGAACCTTAGTAATGTCACAGGAGTATTATTCGATGAATCAACGGTTCGCCAGAGACTCAGAGAGGCAGGATGCAACGGGCTTTAAGCAAAAAACACATTTTTAAACCAACGTATGACTCATTCAAGCATATTATAATAGAAATCAAACTGAATTGGTTGAACTTAACTTCTACACTTTAGATCTATATAATATTCGAGAAATATTTTTATTGTTAAGACTTCTTTCAAAAGGAGTTACAAAGTTATTAAAACTTGGAAATATCGTTTTAATAAATTTGTAACTAAAACTTTTAAATATCGGATGAAATAGTCCATAAAATCACAATCGTTTTCTCACCAAGATTTAAAATCAGTAAAACAAGTTTACTTCACTTTTTACTACTTAAAAAAAATTGTATGAGAATATAATCCATTCATCCCTCGGAATCCAATATTTTCCTACASGGTCTCTATTGGTATACCTCAATACGGTACACCGCATAGCACTATTCCGACTTTATATTCAAATATTATATTAATGAATAATTTCTTGTCGTTGATTAAGTGCCTGCTTTATGAGATCGTGTTATACATTTTATGAAAGGTTTAAATGAATGGTGTATTTTACGCCAATACCMTCGTTTACGACCACTGAACGATTTGCCAAGTAGAATGTATAAATAGAATGAGGGGTGGAGCAATTGAGAAAAATGTAAATGGTCCTGCCGAATGATTAACGGTATATATAAATTTAACTTGTTAATTTTTGTGGGAAATTTGATTCGCCAAATTGAAAGGAGAAAGAAGAAATTAATAACCTTTTAAGTTTTAGTAGTATGAATTGATATAAAAGATCTTTATCTTGATTTTGATTTCGATCGATCAGATTGTWTGGCAGCTATATGCTATTGTGGTACAATCTGAATACTCTTGTAGCGCCGSYTTGGAGAATAATCAATAGTAAATTTTGTGAAGATACCTCAAAGAAAAAAGGTTTTTCATGCAAGGACTTAAATTTTATCGGTCAGTTTGTATGACGTCACGTACATCTATACAGATGGACATGGCTGATCATTTATTAGGTTATCAAATAACTCCCTTCCACCTTTTTGCCCTTTATTCAACGATTTAAAAAAAACGTTAGAGTAATCGGATTTAGTTTAAATATGCGCCGTTTCGTTCCTTAATCTGTTTCCATCTAGATGGCGACTTCAGAATACGCCCCTCGTAGAAGCCCCCCTTCTTATTTGCGAAGAACTGGGGCAGCCACTTTTCACAAGCTTCTTTGGAGTTCAACTTTACACCAACAAGGGTGTTCGCCATGGACAGGAAGAGGTGGTAATCACTTGGCGCTGCATCCGGGCTATATGGTGGATACGATTAAACCTCCCATCAGAGCTCCCGTACCTTCTGACGAGTCATCAACGAAGTGTGTGGTCTGGAGTTATCCTGATGGAACACTACTCCCTTCCTGTTGGCCAATTCTGGAAGCTTCTGGTCGATCGCCTGCTTCAAATGCTCCAGATGTTCGCAGTAGATGGTAGAATTAAGCCTTTGGCCATATGGGAGCAGCTCATAGTGCATGATTCCCTTTCAATCCTACCAAACATACAGCAAAACCTTCCTGGCTGTCAATCCCGGCTTGGCCACTGTTTGGAACGAWTCACCTTCCTCCGACCACGACCATTTTTGCTTGATATTGTCGTATGTGATTCTTTTAGCATCGACAGTCACTATACGCGACAAAAATGGATCGAGTTCGTTCCATTTGAGCAGCATATCGCAGGATTCGGTCCAGAAGGTTTTTTTGCATCAAAACATGCGCCACCCAAACATCAAGGTTTTATGTGTATCCAGCCTTCTGCTGATGGTTTAAAATGGTTTGGTGACTATCTTCTGTGTGATATCACAAGATGCCATATGCCGGTCTAAACCGATGTTTTCCATRACTTGATCGGTATTCGTCGTTACAGGTCTTCCGTCGGCTGGCTTATCCATGATGTCATTTTCACCCGCTCTGTATCGTCGAAACCATTCCTCCACTGTGTGAAATGATAGAGTACCATCCCCAAACCACCATTAATCTCACGGAACGTTTCTCTAGCGAATTTGCCTTTATCGCAGAAAAACTTTAAAATACCACGAATTTCGGCGTTAGTGAACTCCATGTTTACTCTTCTATGTCAGTTGAACGCAATATTCAAACTAATCATGCAAAGCGTCATTCTGTAGATGATGTCAAGACCATTCCAAAGATGTATACTATTGTCAGATATGAACTATRTGAAGGTTGATCCATTTCGAGCTTCCCTACTTTTTCATTTGTATTTGAAACATACTTCAAATTCGAGTATRTCGAGAATGATCATTATTAGTCGTAAGAACCTTCTTTGGCATTCATTTTTTGAAGATTATCTCATTCAAATGTTGGCCGCGGGTCTCACATGGTCCATCCCTTGAATCTAGTTTTAGATGACTCGTTCGAACTTTTTGACTCGTAATGGCGAATGACATGCGCGAAGTTTTTTTCCAAAGCCTGAATCGAAGCGGGGTTACCCGCATAGACTTTAGACTTTACATATCCTTACAGAAAAAAGTCTAACGGTGTGATGTAAAATAATGTTGGTGGTCAATCGACTGTCCCAAAACGTGAAATTAACTGCTTATTTAAGAGTTCTTCCAATAAATCCATTGATAGGTGCGATGTGTAGGAAGTGACGTCTTCTTGTCACGAGTTCCAATTTCAGGCATCAAATAGTAGCTTATCATGACGCGATAATGGTTGCAAATGACGATTACATTCTCACTGGCAACATATTTATGAAATATGAATCGATAATTCCACCGTCACAAACCACACAAAACCGTTGTTTATTGTGGATGCAATGACAGCTTTTGAATCATTTTGCTCTTCATCCCAAAAGCGGCAATTTTGCTTGTTTACATACACATTGAGCCAGAAATGGCCCTCATCGCGGAACAAAATTTGGCTCGAAAACGTCKGATCGTCTATGAACTTCAGTGCTAATACAATCTGTATTCGTTCCATACGTCAGTCCGAGTTGCTGCAAACGGACCACGAACTTCTTGTRCACTGCATGTTGAACTTGGTCTATTTGGTCGAATACTATTCAATAATGAATACTGGGTCCCAAGATGGGTGAGATGTTGCGAATAGTACGCTCATTGGGCCTATTATATTGACCATAAGTTGAGCGAAGTGCGAAAACGAAACAATACTGAACAAAACTAGCATATCAGCGTTACCCGACTCACGCCTGATCTGCCTAGAAAAGGCTATTGAGAAAAATACCTCTACTTGGATCACCCAAATATATAATTTTGAGTAGCTATTTAAAATCAAGCAATAAATTCATATTGAGCTCTARAAATATTTCATTAAACAATTTTGTACGCATATTTCCTGCAAATTTTAATTAAAACCGCTAATTATTGTCGGATTATTTATGGTATTTATGTGTGGCAACTACGGCACGTGGAAGAAACCGAACAACTAATAGTCTTCTTAATGGACTGAAACCGATATACTGGATATTGGAAACATATTTCCATAACCAAATTACTACAATTATTTACAATTTAATTCTGGCAAAAAAAAACTATCTTCACCCCTCTCTTAACCAATTATGATCATTTCGAGCGCCGATCATTACATGCTTACGAACATTGTCGTCATCCACGCATGTGCACTCACAGCAAACTTCAGTTCATACTGTATACATGTGTGTATGTGCATAAATATCGCCATCACTGCTTTTGTTTCTGTCGAGAAGCGAACAAATTGATCGACGTATAACGATCGTCGTTATATCGGCGTCCGATCAACAAGACATAAGCGCCAGCAACATATCATTTGCACAAGTTGTCCAACAACTCAACTGATTGTCGTTGATTGTCGTTGCTTTATTGAYGTTTGATCGCCTGCTTGATTGGTTGGTTTGTGGCAGGTAATTTGCGTTTGTTTGTTGTTGTACCTATTAGTGTTAAACTAGTTGTCTCCACTTGTTTCTCTGGTGGTTGAGTACATCGATACTACACGTGTAATTGCCATTTTTGTCTCAGTGCCTTTTTTTTTATTGATAATAGCACATTCTTCATTAGTACTCACTTGCGTCAGGAGCTCGGTTCAAAAAGTTGTGCAAATCATTAAGTTAATTAATTTCCTTACATGCTTCATTGAATTATGGTTCTAGCCTAAGGCTGTTGATTATACAAGCCAGTAATTGAAATCAGTTTTCCGCATAATTTAGATTCAACGAGGAACTTAGTTAGAGAATTGACATTGAAAGTGTCTCCTTCWGTTATATTTCCAAGTATACACCTCCATGTTCGTGGTATTTGTTCGATTCTGAGTAGGAGTTGTTCTTTGTCAAGGTTTCCGTTACATTTTCTCAGTTTTTAATTTATAGCTGTTGTTTTGTAGACTCCTGTATAATTCTATTTCAAAACACCGCTGARAAAATGTTTGGTAATGGAAAGCTTAACAATTTAGGCTCGATTTTTTACTAAAATTTACAAAGGAAAGTTGGAAAGCTCTGAAAATTCCTTGATTTATGAACCAAAATAGGGGTTTATATAGAATTTAGCAATAGGTTCGAGGTGATAACATTTGGAGAGCTTAAAAGACCAACATATGTTATGAAATATCCAAGAGAGATCAGTTCCTATTTAGGATTCTTCTTTTCCAGATGAATAATACAAACGATACTTATTATATACAACAACCTAAAATACTCATTGAGTAATTTTTCTTTCTTTAATTATGTAGACCCGAACCCGAGGTGAACTAGAGGAGAAAACTTAAAACGCTCAAGAAAATTTGTCTTAGCTTCAAGACGATTTGTCGTTRAATTTTTATCCTTCCTTTTAGCCTTTTTTTATCAGTCTACATGTCAACCTCATCAGCGGTCGAAAACTGACATATTTTGATAGTAATTGACCGAGCTTTCCATATTCCTCCTCCTCCTACAAGTTTTAAACCGCTTGAAATAGCTGTTGGTTTTCTGAGAGACTTCTTTTCTTACGTTTGTCACTGTCTCGCTAGGGTCTACAATTGTTTAAGGAAATTTTTTCGTCTGGGTCTGAAATTGAGTTCAAAKCCTGAGGAATTGTGGTGTATACCGCCAATCCTTGCTGTCAACCATCTGATCAAATTTAACCCGGACTGAAAAGCCGAAAACTACATTTTAAGGTATTTTAATACAAATCTTTATAATAACCTTCAAAATAGGGCCCTGAGCCAATACAACGCTTAATCCAGTTTTTAATTCGCTTGTTAAAACTTGGGCTGGGATGGCTTCAATGACCTCACATTTTTTGTTTGTTTTTTTTTCGGTTTCAGTTAAACGATTCAATATCATTTTTGAAGCGCCATTCGCTAGATTATTAGACGGTTTCGAAGTCAAATTCATAAACCCACGCTCGCCACGAGTAAAGATGCATTTGCTGAATGAAACTGTATTATAACAGTTTAAATTGACCAGTYCTAGCCAAATTTAATCAGATGGTATATTTTAGCAAGTACGAAATAAGAAAGGCATCCAACGTGTTACAGCTTGATAAAACTACTAGAAGYTTGTAAGGAGTACGAACATGGATTACTTATAAGAGTTCATGTTCCATACAACCATAAAAATTCAARAAGCTAAAAGCATTAAATAAGCTAATATTTCTCAGATCTTCCTTTAGAATCTTTTTGCACAATCAGCATAGGACGAATGAAAATGCATTGAAACATTTTAAATTTTCCAGTCCGGGTCAAATTTGTTCAGATGGTATATTTTACAAGTAGGAACCTAAAAACGMGTAAATCATGGGTTTCTTTTATATCTACTACTCTACCTTATTTTGTCAAATTTTTATGAATCTTCAACAGTAAAGCACTGTAGATAACTACCGTGGCAAATGTCATTAAAAGTTTCGAAACCCACTCAAAGACTACATTAAATCTGTAACCGCCATCAGCGCGCTATCAATTATCAAAAGTTGATGACTACTCACTCCTATTTTCATTCGCTTCACATTACACCGTTCATGCAGAACGGGTGCCCGAAATGCTGACGAACTTGCCGCGCGATGGCTGTCAATACGAGTTACTATCTAGTTCACGGCGGGCGACCACAAAAATATCTTTGTCTTCTTCAACCATTTGGTTTTGATTATTTACTCTGCATTATTTTTGTTTTGAGGAAATGAAAATCGTCATCGCCAACATCGCTTATTGCAATCAAAGCAAATGCATCTCTCTCGCCACACACAAAATGACACTGTTTCGGAGAAGTTTCGCTATGGCGAACGTCGTGTGGCATTGGTGGTTGCACGAGTGCCATTGTTGTGGCACGATCCGAACTGTAGCACGCGGGCGTAATAACGAAATGCCGAAACGCTTCCAGGTACCACCACCAAGCCAATCGGCCTAGCCGATAAAACGCTCCAACAGCAAGCGATTGCGGTTATAGTGGCGGATTAAGTTGAAGTTGAGGAGTGAGCGTAGCCGCAAGTTGCTTTATGGCTGCTGGCTGCTGACTGCATGCCAAATTGTAGTGCACATGCGCGCAAGCCCTCTTTTGCTTCCTCTTTTCAATTTCATTTATACGCTTGCGTTGAGCTCTGCGCTACCATTTGGCATTATTTCATTTTTGTGGTTTATTGTGTGTACTTATTCATGTACCATATAATGTTGTTGGCGGTCGCACCGGTGCTGCTCTCCAAGCCCTTCTTGGCAGCTTGCCACTGACTCTTCCGTTTAGCGGATTTATTTCACTTTTTATGAGCTTACTCTCCGCTGCTGGTTTATCTGCGCCATTTTTTGTTTTTTTTTCCTGTTATTGTTGTTGTTGCTGTTAGCAGCCTCTTTGTCAGTTTTTATTTGCGCTTTTGTTGTCCTCATATCTCAAACTGTCATCATTTTCAAATTATTTCCCGTCGAATATCTAATCGAGATTCATGCATGATCACGGCCGAAATTGCTGTTGTTGTCTATGGCTTATTGCTGTTGTGGCTGCGGCTGCGGCTGCGGCTGCTTGTCGTACTGCTGTTGCTGCCGCTGCAGTTGCAACTATTGCCGTTGTATTCATGTACGCGCCACATTTTGTTGCCAACTCGCGTTATTTTATTGCCAATGTTGTGTTATTGTTGTGTTGCCATGGATCGCCTATGGCATGTGGCGTTGTACATATGTACACACACATTCTTACTTTCATATATAYATAATACATATATATAGATTGTGTTTGTTGCTGTTGCACTTTTGAAGAAATCAGTCTATTGCGAACTTGTTGGGCCTTAAACAATTGTTTATTGTGTAGCCGAGGCATTATAACGGTGTTGTGCGATATTGCTCTGCCTTCGAATATGTGGAAATATACGGAGACGTACATATATATATATATTTATCTTTCTGAATTTTAAGGTACGTGCGCCAGCGCAAACACTCTGACGTGCCTCCGAAAGCGAAGCGTGTCTTCTATTTCATACTCCGATATATTTTTGATGTGTTGGTGTTGTTGTTGCGGTTGTATGCATATAATTCTTTAKATTGCTATTGCATTTTCGAGGAATTCATCTATATTTGGCGGAAGATTTGTTGCTAGTTGATTTTAGGCAATTTAATTGGTGACAGCGTTGCCAGATTGGAAAGAAACTTGAAAAAATACACAACTGAAATAAAAGCAAGCTAAAATTTTCAATCTCATAAAATAATGTTTTAATCTAAGTTAATTTTTCTAATACCTTAACAAGTAATAGTTCCTAGAAACCTAAAGTTCTCTCTGACGAACAAAATCCAAAACTCTACAAGTGTTGTTTTAACCGTTTTCATTCCCCGTTAGTATGGTAACGCGTTGTCGTCGAYGCCATCTAGCGGCAGGCCCAGAAAACATGCTGTCTCGAAGTGGTCGGACCAAAGGTAAAAAGTTATTAGATAAGTAGGGTTGGCGGGACATGCAAAGAGGCAGTGTCATGCGGAGACTCATTGCATGCAGCACATATATTGGGTATGTCGGGGTCTATTCTGGATATGTATGTATGTATGTATGTAGTTTAATCTGCTACAGTATCCATAACAAAGCTGCGCTAAGGTCTCTCGCGGCAACTCATCTGCGATGGGTGATGATTTGACTGCAAGAACGCCAATAGAAGGGAGTCGGTGAAGGCGTTGATAGCTCCACTGTAAATGGCGGTCAGTACCTGTTGGAAGTTAGTTGCTTCTCATCATTCCCGTCCTGCTATATGGTGCAGAGGAATGGACGATAACAACATCTGATCATGAGTCGGCGTAACGAGTTTTCGAGAGCAGGGTTCTGAGGAAGATTTATGGAAAATGAAAATGAAATGGAGCGAAAAGCTGTACGAGCTATTGATGTAGATCAGCGAATTAAAAGACAACGACTACGCTGGCTAGATCATGTCGTCCGAAAGGACGAAAACACTCCAGCTCTGGAAGTATTCGACGGTACCCACCGACCTCGCCTCCGCTGGAAAAACTAGGTTTGGAAGAACCTGGCAACACTTGGAATCTTCAACTGGCTTCAAACAGTGAAAAGGAAAAGCGACTGGCGAGCTATTATAAACTCGGCTATAACCGAGTAAGCAGTGTCTWTGCCAATAAAGAAGAAGCCATGCCCACGTACTAAGGGTTGATAAAACTATTGGAAGTTTGWATGGGTAACTTCGAAACTTCCTGCTCCATACAAAAACTTCACGATCCATAAAAAGTCAAGAAACTGAGTACATACTGGATAAGCTAATATTTCTCAGATCTTCCATGAGAAGTTGTTTGCACAAAGTGGCAGCACAACAGCCAATGTGCCGCTCCCATGCGAGCAGGCGGCAGCCTGCATCTASCAGCGCACCCGCCAATTGCCGGCAATTCTTCATGCATGTACGAATATGAATTCATTTGCGGGAACATGTTGTTACTGCTGTTGATGGCGCTGGTGATGTTGCTGTTGCTGTGACTCGCTCGCGCGGTTGTGCAGTCATACTTTGTTGCATTCATTTTACTGCCGCCTGATGCGCTGGCTGGCCTCAAYTCCTGCGCCGCCACCTCAGCTTCGAAGGCGCAACACCGCCTTTTTCCTTTTCTTCCGCATCACCAGTTAATGCCGCTGCGTCTCACATATTTACAGCTACGTGCATAAATAATGAAACACACATTGTATATATATATATATATAATATAAGTACAGAAATATCTCTATATGCGAATGCCAATGGTTGTTTTTGCCATTGCCTTATTTACTCTGCGCTCATAGTGGGCCTTTATGCGAGCCTATACGCCACATCATCAGCGTATCGCTCGCTCTGCACGTCCCGCAGCGTTGCAATCACAATCCACCACATCTGCCAAGAGGCGAACGTGCAGAAAATTGCTAAGTAGTTGGTTTTATTCGTGGTTCCAACCTGCAACCTCCATGTTGCTGCCTGATTTAGCCGCCACAAATACCTCCATTTCTTTCAAATAAATAGTATTTCTCTGCTTTGGTTTTTTGTTGCCGTTGTTTCATTTTTCGATTTTTTAGTTTGATTTTGTTTTTGCCTTCGACTGAACTTTAACTCGATTTGATTTCAATCAATTTAACGCTGCGCCAAAGTAAATAATTCAATTGCACTTGTCATATGCAATTTTCAAGCAGATCCGCGAGGAAGACACGAATAAAGAATTGTTTAAATAGAAGCTTGAGAGCAGTTTGTGGGCTGTAGGCACTGTATCAGTAGGTGGCGGTTGGAATGTCACCAATAGATATGAGATTGCCTCCAGCCGATATTGGTTTGGGACAACGAACTGTGGTAGACATTGTTACTTTCTTCATTAATGTGATTAGTGATTGATAAATAATAGATCGTAGTAATGAGTTGAAAGAAGCCAAAGCTCAATTATTCAGTTGAGAACCGCAACGGTATCTTCGAAAACCAGTTCATTTGCATTTGATGCGCTACTCTTACCTTCTTTGTTGTGCTTTTCCGTCGACCAGACCTCCATTCGCGAGATTCCTTCTAGTAATTCATAATTACATTTCGAGGGATCTTTCTTATTAACGGGTTTTTAAATAAGAGGGCTACAAAAAATTTTCAAATAACARAAGTCCAGAACCCAATTTTCAACGGTTTTCAAGCATAAGTCATGATTGTGACATTTTCTGTGTGACTTGTGGCATCGTCCTGTTAGTTCCAAGTCCATATCATCCAGTTTGGGCCAATAATATTCCGTTATTATTGAGCGGTAGCGATTCCCATTCACAGTAACACGCCAGTCTTGATCATCACGGAAGAAGTACGGCCCAATGACGCCTCCGGTCCATAGTTTTTCCGGGATGTAATGGTGACTTACAACCATAGGACGATTCTGGTGATCAAGTGACTTCAATTCTTGATCTTGTTGGGATGTAGACCAGGCTTCTGGTTACATTTTTATCGAATATGGTTAGGTTAGGTCAGATGACTGATCCTTCAGCAATTGCGGGGGAATCATGCTCTGACTGTTATGTACAGTCCTTTGCGGTCCCAAAGAAAAAGCTCCTTTGCCTGGATATGAGCTATCAGCAAAACGCCCTGAACATATTTCAAATCTATCATTTCTATTCCGTTAAAACATGGATATGTTAAAGAATGACATCCGTGGTGCTTTTGCCGTGATCTCACAAAAGCGAAAAATTCGAGGAAGAAATTAGGAGATGATTCCATCTAGYATTCTTTCAAACAGTTGAGGCAGCTGGGACGCTACCGAATGTGACATTAATCGACTATTTCGTCCAGGGAAGCGACTGACGTCTGCATTCAGGACCGATGAACACAGAGTTAGTCGTGTGAAGACGAAGCCAAGTCGGTTTTTATTTCTTTGTTCACGCAGGACCAACTAATGCGRAGTCASTCGTMTGAAGACGAAGCCAAGTGGTCTTACGGCAATACAATTTTTTTTATCTTAAAACCTCGTTAACTGCCGAGTGCGATACATTGTAGACACTCAAACTCAATTAGCAACACATTGTATCACCAATTAGCGCGTCTAATCACTTAAAATGGACCACTACAGCGTACTGCCAATTGGACGATTGTTTGTCACAATCAATGAATAAAAGTGTCAATCGAAGACACCATATATAATAAAAACTATCAGAAGCAACAACAAGTGCGAGTGACACACACTGAATGTGAATGGGAATCAACAGACAAGCTCATATGTATATAAATTTGTAATACATATGCAAAATTCTATTTCTGTATGTATGTATTTATGTGAAAACAAGAATCATCTGAACAGTTAATAGCAATTAAGAGCACAAGTCAACAATTTTCTTCAATAATTTAATAAAAATGTCACCGCAACAATTGACCGCAGCGCAGTGGCACACACGAATCCGCCAACAGACACACATACCCGTGCATCGCCAACAATATGAAGAATTTACTATATAGACGAACGAAGAATGGGCCTGTCGCCGCTGACTTGCACCCATTCAAACGTTGAGCGGTATGCTCGTGCTCCATATCTCGCTGGAGCTGGGTGCGCAACCACAGAMAACGAATGGCGCAGCAAYAAGATAGAACTAGACGAGCGAATATTCAAACTTGCTTGCCTACTAAAGCTGGAGAGCWTCATATCTAAATAACATATGATATACAAATGCAGTTGGATGTGCCAGTCGTAGTAAAGATAATGCTTCTATGGCTCGTTYGTGCCATAARTTGTTGACATGAGACTGCATATGCTCACTGAAAACTTTTGTAGTGAGTCTTCTGTGGTGGCTGTTTGCATCATGACAACTTTTTTCGTAAAGACGTCATCATTGCCAAGAGCCATAAAATTGTAGCTCACATGTTAGATGCGCCACAGTTAGCGTGCCTGAAAAGAAGAATGAATTCCGCTCGAGCTTGCGATTTTGCTCTAGGCTTCTAATAATGTAATTTCAATATAATTGAGCTGTCAAGTTCGTTTAAGCTGGATTCTTGCGAGTACTGTGTTTTGTATGAGAAACAAATATCGGTGTTGTACTTAGGTTTMAGTAARCATAGYYGAAAGCAGTGCTCTSKAAAGTYGGTCCAATGCTGAGCAAATAATKCCGTCAAATCCCATTTTTAATTCTTGGAAGCTAACAGTTTTGTAGTTAGATATAACCTTCACAGGTGTGAGACAAATGTTTCGTGAAGTAKAGTTCTTTAGAGGAAAGAAGTTTCGGTATTCGAAAAAAACTGGATCGAAAGAAATTCCCTGGAAATGTCAAAGATCAGTATCAGCTCAGTAGTAGCTCATTTTTCTTTTGCACCAATTCGCATATATGTATTTGTTTTCGAAAAAATGWGTTGAAACTAAATTGRGACAGCAAACAACGCCATATWTTCCCGCTCTTTTGAYATTTCTCTCAGTAAGGTTTGCTTTTTCATCATGGRAAGATATACTATACGATCCAACAACGAGTAAAAGTTATTAAAATTTTCTACCGAAATTCGGAGTAAGTGGCCTCAACTTAAAGAGCGYTAAATCCAATTTATTGTCGTCAGAATCATCCTGTCAGATCAGCAATTAAGCGTCTAGTTTGAATTCACAGACCCAGTACAAAATGTTCCCGTGCCAGTGAGACAAAGAAGTGCCCGCAGTGTCGAGAATATCGTATTAATTGAGGAAGACCCAAATCAGTCTCTCACACGTCGTTCTCAAGCGTTAGGCTTCTCTGTGACGTCGTTGTGGCGAATTTTGCGAAAAGATCTTGGTCTACATCCTTACAAGATCAGATCGTCGTACGTTCGTGAATTGTGCTGAGCAACAACTTGAAAATGATCCGGATTTTGATTAGGCTCATATCTGGCTAAATGGCTTCGTCAATAAGCAAATATGCGTTATTGATCAATACCCCGAAAAAATTACGGTTTGGTGCGGTTTATGGGCCGGCGGCGTCATTGGACCCTACTTCTTCCGTGATGATCAAGACTGGCACCGCTCAATGATAACCGAGTATTTTTGRGCCGAATTGGATGATGTGGACTTTGGACAGTCAATTTGCCGCCTCGGTCGTTGCAAATGGACACCGGTAGAGTATTTCCTGTGGTGCTATGTTAAGTCTTTGGTCTATGCCAAGCCAGCGACGATTGATGAACTTCGTACGAATATCTAACKTGCAATTGCAGCAGTATGCCCGTCCAAGCAAAATAAATCGGTTTCCAAAATCGTTTTTGTTTTATTTCGAAGTATTTTGTAGCGCCCTTATTGAAAAGCGTTAGGTCAACAAAAATCTTATACTCTGTAGCAAMATGTTGCAAGAGTCTGCAATGCTGTAGCAGAGAACCAATGCAAATATTTTCTGAAAACCCTCACCCCTACACTATGTCTTAAATTTTTTTATAAAAACAAATATACACTAAAGCATTCTTCCAAGCATATGAGTCCACTATGTAGCCAATGTACTACTGTCATACAACAATAAATTCAATTTTAATTTCAACGACATGTAAAACATAAATTTTCACACCATCTTCATCGCCACCTTCGCCGATCCAACCGCAGCGGTTTTCAATTTGGCATAATTCAGCCAAAGAAATTAGCAGTCCGTAAGAAAGGAAGTGAAGCAGKATGGCCAAACTCGAGTGGAGTTTCACAGCAAAGTAGTTTATGGTCGTCGCAGACGCAGCATCCACACAAAGATATGAGGCAATGACAAATTTTTAATATGAAGACRTAACATATTTACGATACGAGCGCCAAAATCAACCATATGCACACCCAACTGCAAGTACTGCAGCTGGGCACAAGGAACTAGAAGCTGCAACAGCTACGCAGAGCGGCAACAATGGGCACCACCAGGAATTATTATCAAACATGTGAATCAACGAGCCACAAATTTTACGCACACCTACATAAGCACTTAACACAGAAATAAAAGTTTAATATATAAGTGTTTTATATGCAAATGGAGAACTGCGTACCCTGCAGAAAATTTCTATACTTMATCAGCTGATTGATAAATTGTAAGCTTAGTTGAGATCAGCTGATTTGTGTTTGACATACATTTAATTATTATCAAACCTAGGACACATTCAAAATGTGCTGTGTTCGTATTCAATCATCATTTATATCTTTGACGCATTAAAATTTGTCACCGAAATAGGTTTGAGACTAGGATTGGGTTGCTTTTTAGGCTCTACGTGACTTTTAAGTAACTTTTTTATGACTTATGAACAATTTAAACTTCAGAAAATTTTTTCGAATGCTGATTACACTACAAAAAATGTCTAAAGACTAACTGAAATTATTTCAGAAAATAAAATTTAACCATTTTATTGCCTTAATTTTTCCYACGGGATATTTTTATTTGTTTGAACAAACAAAACAAAAGCAAAAACGCCTTGAGTCGTGTATCTTTTTGGACTTACTTCAAGCCCATCGTCAGGGCATCCTTTGCCATGTACTTGGCTAAGTTAGCATGACCAGACCACTGTAGGCTGCGCCTGTTCGCGGTAGCACTCAGTTAGAGCCTGATGCCTTGTGTGTACCAATATTTGCACTGCTRGTGTCCATTGTGTCCGTTGGAGGACGCAAATTGAAAAGTACTTTATTGCATGTATGTAAGTATGTATATGCAAAAATCAAATATTAGTCTTCGGTTCTTGGTTTATGAATTTATGAACGTGTTKTGTTGGGTTTAGAAGTGACAGCACATAAAGTTATATTTATTCAAATAAAATTATTTGCGGGTTTAAATTRTTGTTGATTTTGTATTTTCCAGGCCTTTTCAATATAAGAGATATAATTTATTTTCAAAAAAAGAACACTAATTGCTGRGCAAATTGAAATGTTTTTTATTTAATGCGAAATACAACAGAGTTCTGAATATAATATCATTCAAACCACTACGGCGACTTTTGTTGCAGGAACGAATTCGTTTAAACCAATTGGATATTCCAAGCGTAGCTAGGTCCTTCTCCACCTGGTCCTTCCAAAGGAGTGGAGGTCTTCCTTTTCCTCTGCCTCCCCCGGCGGGTACAGCGTCGAAAACCTTCAGAGCTGGAACATGACCTAGCCAGCGTAGCCGCAGTCTTTTAATTCGCTGAACTATGTCAATGTCGTCATATATCTCGTACAGCTCATCGTTCCATCGAATGTGATATTCGCCGTGGCCAACGCGTAAAGAACCATAAATCTTTCGCAGAACTTTTCTCTCGAAAACTCGCAACGTCGACTCATCAGTTGTTGTTATCGTCCAAGCCTATGCACCATATAGCAAGACGGATATATGTAGATTATAGAGTTTGGGTAATATGAGTGACTTATAGAGTTTGGAACGGCGCTTCTAGTTAACGAAAAACCTCGCTTTGCCACACAAATTACTTCGATGATGTCATCGCTTTGTTTTTCAGAATAAATATTGGGAGCATATATGTGTTATTCTGTGATCTGATGGAACTAAATGAAATAAAAAGAGCAGCCTGTGCCAAGATTACTGGAGCTATCACATCCCGTCGGACTAATGCGCTCAAAATATACTCTTGAATCAGCTATCCATAGACGCGTATACTATGAAAGTAACAGCAAGTACTGCTATTAGATTTAAGGAATTAGGAGCATAGAGACGAAAAGAGTTCGAACAAAGCACCGTCCTAAATAAGCTAAATATAAACATATTATATGTAAATCAAGGTAAAGGCGAATAGGTAGGGAGAAGAGGTAAGGTAGGTGGATACTACCTATGTCTACACCTCCAAGTATGGGTCCAAAATGGGTAGCGGAGTGGGGGCGGGAATATACTCGAATGACCTCAAAAGCCATGTAGCATCCTCCAAGTGGAAGTACTAGGTATAGAGAAGACCTGTGAATTTCTATATTTTGAGCCAGGCGGCTTTGCTTGTCGACAATTGCAGGCAGGCTTTAAGCTCACTGGCAGGTCCACTCCCCGTCACAGGAACATTTTTGACAACGAAAAGGTGGACGAGTTGGCGAGGCTAGGAGCCTGTTTAGCCAGTACAATGCCCGCTAATGCCGATTAATTGAGAGCTTTATAAACATTTTGAACTAATCGCACAGAGTATGGCGAAATTATGACAGGAATAGAACAAAGGACCTGTTATCTAGGTCCAAAAACGGCATCTACACACTTACAGTAGCTATCACGGTTCACCGACCTTCAGGAGAGCATGCGCTAATAATGTGACTGCCTTATAACAATAGTTGCCGCAGCTGAAAGCAGAAAGGAAATACGAAAACGGGTTTCCTTTTCCTATCCGAATGCCCAGATTTATCACAAATCCGACACAAAATACTTGCAGCCCATCGAGCATCAAACTTTGAATGCTTGTCCACAAAAGGCATAACAGTAATAAGTAGAGAGAGCATTAAACGGTTCGAAACCGAATAGCAAAGCTATAAGGCCGTACGATAGTGCATCAAAATGGCGCATTCAGCGCTAATTAACCTTTTTAAATTTATGAGTTTAGGTCTTATATAATATTATATAAAAAGTTACTAGCAATACATATTCTAACAAAAATGTTCATATTTTTSCTTTATTCGCAGAATTACTATGGTTTAAAGCAYCATTAACCACAACAACAGCAACAGSAMAAAKCAGCAAAGCGCTCTCTCACTAACTACTCACACTTTGAAACGTCAAAAATACGAAACTACTTATACTCAACAAAAGAACAGCAACAACAAAACGCACTTAACAGTACTCCTTTTGAAGGATCTAATAACAAAAGAAAAGCAAAAATCAAAGAACAACACACGACAAAATGGTGTTGGTATTGAACGGTGTCTTACAGGACGATTGTCCAATGGACACAAACAGTCTCTTCCTACAGCATCCCGTTTACAGAGATTATGCCCAGCAACTGCTCTCCATACCAAGAAAGTCGGTGGGCCCAGTGGGTCTGCTCTACGTGGGCCAACGTGAAATGGCCGCTGCAGCGCCGCACGACAAGAACATCAACATTATCGGCGCCGATGATGCCACAACGTGCATTATTGTTGTGGTCAGACATTCAGGTAAATACGCACACACACATACAAGTTTTATAAAATTTATGCTTTTGTTCAAATTGGCTTCATTTTACCTCGAGCTGCAAGATGCGCAGTTTCGTTTCCTTTATCAGCCACTACTTTTCTTGCAATTTTACTTATGAGTAACATTTATGTTTGTAACAAAAGTATTTCTTATGTTTGCGCCATCATCATTAATCCTTTAACATTTTGTACCTTTCTGTTGCATAGGTTCAGGCGCTGTGGCTTTGGCGCACTTCGATGGCAACGGCATAGACGAGGCTGTCTGCACAATGGTTGCACGCGTCCAAGAGTTGGCCTTAGGTTATCCAGAGGGACGTATTGAGTTGCAATTAATTGGTGGCTACCGAGATCCACAAGGATACGGCGAGGAGGTTTTCTACAGCATAATGCGTAAGTGGACGGCATTTGTTATAATAAAAGCATGTTTAGTATTATTTTTTACTTACATACATATTTATATAAGAAATGCCTTACATTATTTGAACTAAGAACTGAACTTTGTAAGCTTAGACGGATACACTTTTTAGAGAATTAATTTAAAAGAATGTAGGCATGTGGTCAAAAAACGAATTGAGTTCAGTTAGGCAAGCAAAAATACTACCATATATCAACTACTTAGTTACAAAAAAAAAATATATGTATATGAAATGAATACTTAGCCTTAGGCAAACTCTTTGCAAAATACAACATGCCAGCTGATCAAATTTGACCCGGACTGGTCGAAAATAATATATTTTTAACATCAAAAGCTTAAGCCACTAGGAAAAAATTGTGCTTGTCGATTTTAACGTAAGGTTGGCCAAAGAAGACATCTTTGGTACAACAATCGGAAAGTTGGTTTCCGGTTGTACTAGATTCGAGCACAAATCAATCAAGCTACTTGGCTGTCTCTGCATYRAAAAGTTCGTAATCAGGTCGATCATGTTGTGCGAGATAGACGACAAATCTTCAATGTTCTTGACTTGTGTATGCTCCGAGGACCTAACTTCAACTCTGACGTGCCCGGCTCTATACGGCAAAGCATGACCGTCAAGAACACAGGGAAGGTACGACGTCGAGAAGCTACCGGCAACGAAACGGTTTTCTACCCGATTTGCACTCCTCCTCTCTGAGARCACTCATCATAAACTCGGTATAAGGAGACTGTGGCACGGCATTTCCAGATCTTTACGTGCAGCTGCAAGCGAAACCATTGGTTTTCGTAAATTCGAAAAAGCAGCTGGTACGATGAGAGCTGTCGAGTTGCAGAGGATAGAAAGCAGCCGTCTACCCTGCAATGTTGCAATCGACAACAACACGAATGGGGTGATATAGATACCGTSAGCTGAAGAGGGAAGCCAGACGCATATGCAGACAAAAAAAAAAATCGAAAGAAAAAAAAGAAAAAGGCTGTAATGCGTAAGTATGACTAGGTTGAGAAGCTGGTCAGGGGTAATGCTCAAAAATGTTACGAAAAGATGCGGCGTGTAACGAAGACCGATGCATACTCTTGTCGGGCCCAAAGTGGTGAAACTGAAGTAACTGAGGGAACGCTTCTTCAGCCTGCGGAACGACTGTGAAAGTGTAACATCTAGAGATGGCGAACCGGCAAATCTTGAAAACTAGAGTTAGTTCAGTAGAATTTTAACAGAATGTTAAACTTTATTATAGCCACTAAGTGACAATTGTTGATGTTATAGTATTTACCTAAACACTGTTCAGTGGTTTTGACGTTAGGGCCGATGGGATTTAACAGTAGATCTTCGATCAGAAAGTTTTAATGAAATTTTTGTGTGAAGTATTAAGCAAAGACTTACTTACCATGAATTTSTTCCTCCTGGACAAACCGCCAACGCCAAGTTTTACATGGAAGTCCTCAAGARACTCAAACGAAGGGTCAATCGGATCCGACAAGACATCGCAGCCGATTGAAAGTTGCACCACGACAACGACCCGGCTCACACCGCCTWTCTTGTAAACAATTTTATAATATTTGTTTTTAATTTAACTCATATCTGTAGGTGAAATTAAATGTATTTAGGTATAATATATGTAAAAGAAAATAAAATTAAGAAAATAGAGTAATTTTTTATCTAGTATATTTGTATATATGTATATTTTTGATCGACTAATGATCATCTCTTTTGTATTAAACTATATTCTGTCATTTCTCTCTTCACCGTAGAATCATTCCATAAGCATCATCTCGAAATCGACTTGACTCAAGCCTGCGTCGGTGAGCTAAACACTATACTGCGTGGCGACATCAACTACCCAATCATATACGGCGTTGGTGTTAATATAAAAACCGGTGAAATATTCCCAGCAACTTTTCTAGATCGAGGACCGGACAGACAATTGCGTGATGCTCGCAATTTCATGGGTGCACAATCGGTAAATATAATATATTTTGTAAAGAAAAAAATATAAAATATTTTTAGCGTCAAAAATTTTAAATTTCTAATATCTTAATTGAGTTATGTATATTATTTGCATCTTCTGTATAACTTCACATGCTACTCTCCCCTTATAGGTCTTGGACATTTACGACTCCTCCTTGGGCATGCTGCGTATCGGCCCCTTCAATTATGATCCTTTGCGCGGCGCTGATTTGTGGCTATCACAGACAGATGAATTCCTCTTGCAACACTTATCGACGAGTCCAGACGTTGAGCCGCCACACTTCACAATGCAGGTAGGTGCAATCACAAACCTTTGAGAAGTTAAATATTAACAGTTTCTTCTTTTATTGCTGTTTGCTGACAGATACGCGCGACAATAAAATTCATACAAGATAATCAATTCCCCGCAATCACCGTGTTTCGGGACAATCGGCCGCGCTACTATCGGCGCGACGAGTCTACGGGCTGCTGGACTTTGGTTAGATATTAATTACGAATAATCGCACACTCACACATGCATCTATATATATGTAAACAATACRTGCTCGCATATTTGTGCTTGAAGCGAAAATTCACTTAAGTGTTGTTTTTTTAATGTTTCTACTTTTACTTTGTTTTTTTAAATGTCCGCCTTAGCTGCTCCGTTCACTTTATGGCTGCTCTGTACTTTTGTACTCGTATGTAAATTTCAATGTATTTTTGCCTTTATTATGAATAATTAATGTTTTATTTCTACTGCTGGACTTTTTTCACTTTTTTGTTAATTTTTGTTTTGTTTTTTTGCCCTGCTTCTCTTTGTATTTCAATGTTTTCAGGTACGTTGCTTCAGTGTAGGCACTAATTGTGCTTTTATTATTTTGTTTTTAGCTTTTCTTACTGTTAATTTTAAGCCCTCTCTGTTAAATGTAAACTGTGTTTTATTGTAATGTTTTATTTTGCAACTTTGATGGCAGCTTTGCAATCAAAAATTAAAATTTTATTTTGTATTTGCCTCGGAAGCAGCAGGAGACGCATACATGCATATACATATGTATGTAAGTGTGTGAAGTTAAGAGCTTAGCATATTTATACGATTTTAGAACTTATTAGTATAGTAGTTAAACGTAATATTAAGAAGTAGCGATATTTGTGAGTCGAAATTTCGAATTATACTTGAAGGCGTAACTGTATATACATATGTAGGTATTTAAGYTAGGTCATTAGTATGAATTTGATATTGAATTCTTTTTTGTTTAACACTTAAGTGCTGTAGTCTATAT
>NW_017534630.1:3005487-3007271 GCF_001853355.1 Bactrocera latifrons
ATATTATTTAAAAATAAATGTGAACACTTTAACATAAAAAATCTGAACACGTTCTAACATGCATAATWTATTAATAGAAATTTAGATTTAATGTGTTGAAGATCGCACTAATTCAAAATAGACTATTTTTGGGTTATTTTTTCACATGATGGAACGATGAGAACTTTTAATATGTTTTTTTAAACACATTTTGAACAAATTCAAACTTTCACTTTTTACTTGTTGTAAATGTTTATGTAACTTCAAACTTATTTTCTGTCTAATTGCACCGAACTAAAATTTAACTATTTTTCATATAAAATCACATGCAACATTTTCAAAATAAATTATATTTAAATTTAAAAAATTGATTTATTAAAATTAAACAAAGCCAAAAAAATATATTTAATTCGCAAATTTAAAATTAAAAACTTTTTTAAATATACAAACACAAATAAATGCTAAACATCTTCGTGATATGCAGATTCGCTTAAGGGCATAAAAAATAATTGTATATTAGGTAATCACAAAAATATATTAACCACACATTTCTGTGAATTTAGACGTGTAAGCTTTGCCTTGCTATTGTGTTCTTACRCACACATACATACATATACTTAAGAAACGCATTAAATGCACTTTTTTCCTTTGTTGTTGTGTATAAGTATGTAGGTTTTATATTTTATTTTGTAAATATGTGCGTAGTATAACACCAACAAATCTATAAAACTATTTTGTTCACTTTCTGCTTTTCCGCTTACTTAAGTACTATCTTACTACGTAACTTCTGTATATATAATTATTTTTTATTTCTTATTCTAGGTTAATGATTGAGGCAAGACAGCGTAAAAATATAAAAATAAAAATTAAAACGAATGTTTTCGCTACTTACGTGCATAAATAATTAAAAAGAAGCCTTGAAGTAAATAAATAAATAAAAAAAATGTTTTAATAAAATTTTGTGAAATTAGTTAAATATTTTATGAAATATATGTATGTTATTAATAGCTGCTAATAAATACAAACATACAACTAAAATGTTAAAAGCATTATTTGCGCGACAATTTATATTATTATTATTGCTTTTGTTGTGCGCTCGCTGTAAACACCCATTTATTTAATGTGTATCCATATTTACGCTTTTAAATAAAGTGAATACTGTAATAAAAAAGTTTTTAATGAAATATATTAGAAGTTATAACTGTATACAAGCAGATTATAACGAARCAAATGTACATTTATTTGTTTGCTGCATATAAACAATACATAAATTGTACATATGTACATGAGTACATATAATGTACATATTTGAGCAACAATTAAGTATGTGTATTTGAATATATCGAATATAGTTAATTATGTATACCAACGCCACAATTACGAATGATCAATTAGAAACGACTTCAATATTGTACACCTATACCAACACATACATGCATATATGGATTAAAAATTAAAACAATAAAGAAAATATTAATAAAAAAAATTGTTTGTTATAATTTTTTAACTTTTGAGAGGAGAGTCCTACGCGTGTGCTTATTAACCGCAATAGTAGTTTTTTAATTAGTTTCCTTAAAGTGGCCGAGATGAGTTTTATTTGAATTTATGAAACTATTCATGTTATTATTATTGTTGACTGCTGAAAGCTTAGCGAGTTCTTCTTCTTCTTSATTGGCGTAGACACCGCTTACGCGATTATAGCCGAGTTAACAACAGCGCCCCAGTCGTTTCTTCTTTTCGCTACGTGGCGCCAATTAGATATTCCAAGTGAAGCCAGGTCCTTCTCCACTTGGTCCTTCCAACGG